>NC_134356.1:543925469-543992969 GCF_048569485.1 Anomaloglossus baeobatrachus
GTGCAGTCATGTTCTGTGCCCACGCGCTGTGCCTTCAGTATGTATGTAGCAGAGATGGAATCGTCATGGAACCTCATATGGATTACGTCGAAAATGCATGTTTTGGGTTTAATAAAGGGGAAAAAAGGTTTTTTTTTTGTATTTTATTTCAAATGAAGGGTTTTTTTCAGTGTTTTGAATTTTAATTCTTTTCACTTACAGATTAGTAATGGGGGGGGGGGGTCTCATAGACCCCTCCTATTACTAATCTATGTGGAGGGGCAATAACCATGTGTCTTCCTCAGCCTGAGAATACCAGCCTCCAGCTTTTGGCTTTATCATGGCTGGGTATCAAAATTGGGGGACCGCATGCAGTTAGTCTTATTTTGATACACAGCCAAGATATACACAGAGCTGGGGGCTGCAGCCTGTAGCCGTATGCTTTATCTGTGTTGTGTATCGTATCAAATCATGGGGGGGCCCTATGCAAATTTTTTTTCATTGATTTATTTTTACACTATAGACATGCAGACAGTGTCTGTGTTTGAAAGCAGTCAGACATGTTGTCACACAGGGTGGGGGCTAATATGACTGCAACTAAGAGAGACTGGGACTGCCAGTGGGCATGGGAAGGAGTGAACATGAAGGATAATGAGCGGCCCCAGAAATAGCGTTACAGCCAAGTGGGAGACTGGTAATTATAAAGTGCCTGCTCTAATCCCCTTATCCCGTCATCCTCCATTTTCAAAATGTGGACTCTGGTCCCCCACTGACTTATATAGGGACTGGCGTCTGGCCACATATCCAGGATCAGTTCTGGGCTAGAAGTTTTTTCCTTTTTAAACCCTGTTGGACCCACCAATCCCGGGTATGTGTGTCCGCCCATCACTACTGGTAATATAAATAATACCTCAACTGTGAAAGACTGTCTGCACTGATGAGTTCCATATGTCCCATACCTTATCAAACTTTAGAGGGCATCCTCTATTATGATGCACTGTTTTGTGGTGCTGATATTTTGTGGTTATTATATAGTACAAGTAAATGTATGCACAAAGAACTTACCATCTGTGTAATGAAGAATTCTCTCCAAAATGATTGGATACTTGGTAATCCTCTGTGTAACTAATAAAAGGCATTCTGGAATCCCCATACGCCTCACTAGAGGGCTGCTACTCTTTTTCTGAAACAGATACAAACATGAAGTGTGACCCATGAATATTAGATTACAAACGCTGAACATTAAAGAGAACTAGTCACCTCCAAAAACACTATTTACTTGCAGGGATAGTGGTAATCTGCAAGTAAACAGCATTTAAATAAAATAAATTAGGCTTGTCTGCTGAAAGTGCAGCTACAGGGAGAAAATTAAGTTTTGTCCCTGCAGCTGCTTGCTTCCAGTCTTTGTGTCAGTGTAGGGTACATTTAAACACCTCTAAATATGCAGCAAACACACTAATCTCTTCCGCTAAACTTTTAGTGAAAATCCGCTCTGCAGACATACGCTGAAGCAATCTGTCACTCAGGAGGCAAGGGGAAGAGATTAAAGCGTGCTCACTCTATAGTGGGTGGCGACTGTTACAGTCCCTTGCACCTTTCTCTGGCAAGATTTGAAGAGAGTAGCTGCAGGGAGAATATAATTGTTTTCTCCCTGTGTCCACTCTTGTCATTACACTTTGCAATATAATTTAAAGGCTATTAGCCTGCATATTATCACCAAATATACAGAAAAATAGCAATTTTTATTGACAAGTTCTTTTTAAAGAAAACCTGTCATCAGGTTTTTCCCCTATAAACTGCGGCCACAATCATTAAGCCCTTATATACAGCATTCTAGAATACTATATATAAATGCCAAAGCCGATCTGTATAACATAAAAACAGCTTTTATTACTTTACTTGCGGGGCGGTCCAGTCCATCTCAGATCTTGACCAGGCACCTCCTCTCTTCTTGCGATCGCCATTCTCCTCCCCTGGTTTGTGTGGATGAGGAATGCTAGGTCATCCACGCAGAGACCTACATTGCGTTTTTCTCTCTGCCCTGCTGCAGGCAGTGCAAAATACTGTAATACGCAGGTGTGGAGAAAGGTGAGAAAAGTCCCATGCATGTGCACTACAATACTTTGCTCTGTCCTCAGCACGGCAGAGAGAAGTGTAAGTGAGCAGGAGCTCAATGGAAGATTCTGTGTGGATGATGCAGGACTCGTCATCGACATGAAGCAGGGAAGGAGGACGGCGCTTGCAAGCAAAGAGGAGGCTCTGGATCAAGAACAGCGACGCCCATCAAACCAGCCAACCCCGCAGGTGAGTATAATGAAAGCATTTTTTTTTACATTATACAGATCAACTTGGCGGCTTACATATAGTATTGTAGAATGCTATATTTAAGGTCTTATTGGTGGTGGCCTCAGTTTATAGGAGAAAAACTTGGTGACCAGTTCCCTTTAAATTGTAAGAATAGCAGATATTTCCTATACCTTCACAAAAGCCTGAAACCTTTTGTCTTTGGACAGCAGATCCTTAAAGTAGTCCAAGGCTTCCTTGTGGTGGCCACAGAATTTACCATAGGTTTTAATCACACGCTCTGCATTTTCTCCAGAAAACTGAAAAGACATCAGAAAATATGTAAGGACAATGAAAGTTGTAAGGGGTTAGGTATTCTGGCATTAGGTCAATTAAGCTAAATTACTATATAAAATGGTGCATAGAAAAACTTTCTGGTAAACTTCATGCTTGAATTCCTCACCATTTTCAAATATTTGTCTGCTGTGATTGAATGAGAATATTCTGGTTTATACTCACACAGAAGAGCCTAGACTCGGTCTGTACAGGTCTCCAGCCTGTGAGTATACAGAGCTATAGAAAAAAAAAAAAGTGCTCCCCTATCCCTAAATATAATGGTCATTGGTGTGCCCCGCTCTGGGGGAAATCTCTGGCGAGTCTGGGACCAGAAGGTTACAGCGCCTTATTGTGCGCAGGTCTGCTGCTTATGTTTAAATATATTTGTTTGCTTTTGGTGCTGTGGGGGTTAAGGACTCTTTCCTATCAGGCTATCCTTTGGCGCCTTAATTCCAGGTGCAGCTCTTTGTGACCACTCCCCTTCACTAAAAATAGTCACGTGTCTTGACATCTGATGTCAGTTATAGATTCTCATATCCAAGCTGTCCACTTTGGAAGGAGCCAGTCTCTGGAAGAAGATGAAGTTTCTTGACATTTGCAGCTGTGGTGTTAGCTGCATTGAAGTTGCTTAGAGTGTTATCCTATTTACGTCTATTTCCCCCTGTCTGTCTTCCTAATCTTGTGTTGGATTATTGCAGTAGTGAGACTAGTGCTCTCGCCATCCTTCTCACTAGCCAGGGTGAGTTCAGGGCAAGTGAAAGCTTAGGCACGTGAATAGCGACGAGGTGAAAGAATCTGTATAGGGACATTAGGGAATTGTGTAATAAGCCTCAGGTGGGTGTTTATCCTCTCCCTAGCGCCTGGGCGCACTGTTGTATCGTGTTCCTGGTGTACCCTGTTTGTTGTGGCGCTCACTTGGAGTCCCCTTATTCTTGGTGGAACCCTGATGGTCACAGTGTGACAATAATATCCTGCAAGGGAGAATTTCAGAAGTCTTGAAAAATAAAGGTCAACACTGTAAATATTAAGTCTAATTTCTAAAATGCTGAAAATTGTACTTCAAGAACCATAGATGCACGAGACTAAATAAAATCCAACAACACTGAAGCAGCAAACTTTGTGAAAACAAAAATTTGTGTGGATGTCAAAATCTTTGGCCATAACTGTATACGCAGAATAGTAAATGCTAATAAATAAGGAGTACAAGATGAATATTCAGAGCTGATTTTTACATATAAATGGAGTCATCTGTAAAATCTGGACTGGAGGATACCCACCATAGTGACAGGTACTAATATTTAAAGGGAACCTGTCAGCAGAAATTTCCCCTAAAACCTAACAGATTCCCCCTCTGCAGCTCCTGGGCTGCATTCTAGAAAGGTCCCTGTTATTATTGTGCCCCCTTTCTGACCAAAAAAAAGAGTTTATAAAGAGGTACCTTTTTGGCTTCGGATTCTATAAATGTGACACGGGGGCGGGCAGCCTGATGGCCATTATTCTGCCCCCTGGTCCTGTATGCCGCCCCCATCGCTGATTTCCATACTTTTGGACGCCGCCCACTGCTCCAGCCATCCCCGCGCATGCCCAGTGCCAGTCTCACGGGACTGAGCAGTGTGACCGCTGGTGACGTGTGCGCAGACAAGTGATTATGGGCGGGACTGTGACTGTTATCAGCAAGTACCCGCCCATAATCTCGTGAGCGCGCAAACCTCTCCAGCGGTCACACGGTGCTCAGTGTAGATGCTAGACTGTATGGGCTGCTTCCAGGGATGATGTCCCTTTGTCACGTGATAGTATTTTGAACACGCCCCTATCACGTGACAAAGGGACGTCATCCCTGGAAGCAGCCCATACAGTCTAGCATCTACACTGAGCACAGTGTGACCGCTGGTGAGGTTTGCGCGCTCACGAGATTATGGGCGGGTACTTGCTGATAACAGTCACAGTCCCGCCCATAATCACTTGTCTGCGCACACGTCACCAGCGGTCACACTGCTCAGTCCCGTGAGACTGGCACTGGGCATGCGCGGGGATGGCTGGAGCAGTGGGCGGCGTCCAAAAGTATGGAAATCAGCGATGGGGGCGGCATACAGGTCCAGGGGGCAGAATAACGGCCATCAGGCTGCCCGCCCCCGTGTCACATTTATAGAATCCGAAGCCAAAAAGGTACCTCTATATAAACTCTTTTTTTTGGTCAGAAAGGGGGCACAATAATAACAGGGACCTTTCTAGAATGCAGCCCAGGAGCTGCAGAGGGGGAATCTGTTAGGTTTTAGGGGAAATTTCTGCTGACAGGTTCCCTTTAAGGTACTGCCTATGAAATACCCATATTACCTGATACAATTAAGCATTACATCCATTACAATAAATTGCTGTAACCAGTCCATGGTTCTGGGTTCATGTTTATAGCAAGTACCACTGGCTACACGGTGGTCCGAACTCTCCCCCAGCTCTACAGCGTTTACATTAGGCATTACAGATCTATTATTACTAGTTATAAAAAAAAGATGAAAATAATTATAAAGTCGCTGTGTCCATTGCCTCCCTATAGGAATAGTGTTATACAGCACCTATATATCTAAGAATATAATGAGCTTCTGTACTGATAAGAGGTAATAAGGCAATAACACGCATAACATGAACATGTCACCTGGTGCGTGCAGATATCCCCAATCCTCCTGATGACATAATTCTTCTCACTTTTCTCAACCATCGATTCCCTTTTCCTATCCAGCATTCGCTGGAAGAACTGAGAGTGGATATTCAGCAGATCGTCCATGCATGGGAAGATCTTCTCGATCACTTGCTGCTCATACTGTAGCTCAGATGACATTCCCTGACAGTAGATGTCACTCATGATCTTCAGTCTGAGGAAATGGTGCATTTCAGTCTGCATAAGCTCTGTGTATAAAGATCAGATGATCACTGACATGTAACTACCTTTTCATTCACATCACATGCAGGGAACACCAGATATGAAGAGACAAACAAAACAAGCCATTGCAGAGACCGAATTTAAAAATAAAAATGTTATCAAAGAGACATGAATTTGAGGGCCTAATAACCAAGGAGAGAATTTCCGATCTGCTTACAAATGATTGACATAATGCTGCTAATATAGATATTATATATAACTATGGGTCTGTGCGCACGTTGCGTTTTATCATGCATTTACACAGCGTTTTAAACTGCAGCGTAAACACATGCATCCTGTGTCCCCAGCAAAGTCTATGACAATTACGCAAATTCAGTGCGCACGTTGCGTTTTAAAATGCAGCGTTTTGAATGCCAAATTTTTGACAAAATCGATGCGTTCTAAAAAGCAACACCTCTTTTGTGCATTTTGGATGCTTTTCCCTCTTTGTCTGTGGGAGAGCAAGCATCCAGAACGCATCCAATCTGCATTCAAAATACATCCAAAATGCAGCGTTTTGAAATGCACATGCAGTGACAAAACGCTGCTTTTTATTTGTCACGCCAGAACGCAACGTGCGCACATAGCCTTATACTGTGTCCATTAAAAAAAAAAAAAAAAAAAAGTCACTGAAGACAGATTGCTCGGCTACAAAGACAAAACATCTCCACCTCCTATAAAAAAAGAGAATTTTGTTTACTTACCGTAAATTCTTTTTCTTATAGTTCCGTATTGGGAGACCCAGACATTGGGTGTATAGCTTCTGCCTCCGGAGGACACACAAAGTACTACACTAAAAAGTGTAGCTTCTCCCTCTGAGCATATACACCCCTTGGTTAACCAGAACTAGCCAGTTTAGTGCAAAAGCTGAAGGAGAACAGCCACCCACAAGTAAAGACAGAGCAAGAACCGGAACAACCGGAACCTCTGTCTACAACAACAGCCGGTGATAACACGCGGAACAAGAACTGCCAACAGGCAACAGGGAGGGAGCTGGGTCTCCCAATACGGAACTATAATAAAAAGAATTTACGGTAAGTAAACAAAATTCTCTTTTTCTTTATCGTTCCTATGGGAGACCCAGACATTGGGACGTCTCAAAGCTGTCCATGGGTGGGAATAAACAGAAAACTGAGAAGTAGGCGGAGCCTAACTTCACAAATGGGCGACAGCCGCCTGAAGGATGCGTCTGCCCAAGCTCGCATCTGCCGAAGCATGAGTATGCACTTGGTAGTGCTTTGAAAAGGTGTGCAGGCTAGTCCAAGTGGCGGCCTGACAGACCTGCTGAGCCGTAGCCTGGTGCCTGAAAGCCCAAGAGGCACAGACAGCTCTGGTCGAGTGTGCCTTGATCTCCGGCGGGGGAGGCACCTGAGTACACTGGTAGGCATCGGATATGGCCGACCTAATCCAGCGAGCTAAGGTCGGCTTAGAAGCCGAGAGGCCCTTACGCCGACCTGTGGTTAGCACAAAGAGAGATGTGCACCGCCTAAGAACAGCGGTGCGAGACACATAGATCCGGAGCGCCCGCACCAGATCCAGAGTATGCAACGCTTTTTCGAAGCGATGAACAGGGGCCGGACAAAGGGAAGGCAGGGAAATGTCCTGGTTAAGGTGGAAAGGAGAAACCACCTTAGGGAGAAAGTCCGGAGTCGGACGGAGAACCACCTTGTCTTGATGAAAAACCAAAAAAGGTGACTCCGAAGAGAGCGCAGCCAAATCAGAGACTCTCCTGAGGGAAGTTATGGCCACTAGAAAGACCACTTTCTGTGAAAGACGAGACAAAGAAACCTCCCTAAGAGGCTCAAAGGGGGGTTTCTGCAAGGCCGTGAGGACCAGATTGAGGTCCCAGGGATCCAAGGGCCGCCGGTAAGGCGGAATGATGTGAGACGCACCCTGCATGAAGGTGCGGACCTGAGCCAGGCGGGCGAGACGCCGCTGGACCAGCACTGACAGAGCCGAGACTTGTCCCTTGAGGGAATTGAGGGATAGTCCTAGCTGCAGACCGGACTGTAGAAAGGACAGAAGGGTCGGCAAGGAAAAAGGCCAAGGAGCCTGGCCAGAAGAGCGACACCAGGACAGGAAAATTCTCCAAGTCCTGTGATAGATTTTTGCCGAGGAAGACTTCCGAGCCCGAGTCATAGTGGAGATTACTTCAGGAGAAATACCAGAAGCTGTCAAGATCCAGGACTCAAGAGCCACGCCGTCAACCTGAGAGCCGCAGAATTCTGGCGGAAAAACAGACCTTGTGAGAGAAGGTCTGGACGGTCCGGAAGATGCCACGGCACCTCTACGGACAGATGGAGCAGGTCTGGGTACCAAGCTCGCCTGGGCCAGTCCGGGGCAATGAGGATGACCCGACGGCCCTCCATTCTGATCTTGCGCAGAACTCTGGGCAAGAGAGCTAGAGGAGGAAAAACTTAAGACAGACGAAACTGGGACCAATCTTGAACCAGAGCGTCCGCTGCAAGGGCCTGGGGATCGTGGGAGCGAGCCACGTAAACCGGAACCTTGTTGTTGTGCCGGGATGCCATTAGATCCACTTCCGGAGTGCCCCACTTGCGGCAGATTAACTGAAAAACTGCCGGATGCAGGGACCACTCGCCACTGTCCACGGTTTGACGGCTGAGATAATCTGCTTCCCAGTTTTCCACGCCTGGGATGTGGACTGCGGATATGGTGGACTTGGAGTCCACCGTCCATTGAAGGATGCGTTGAACCTCCAACATTGCCAGGCGGCTGCGTGTCCCGCCTTGGTGATTGATGTAGGCAACCGCTGTCACGTTGTCTGACTGGACTCAGATGTGCTTGCCCAATAAAAGGTGGTGAAAGGCTAGGAGAGCCAGGAGCACGGCTCTGGTTTCCAGCACATTGATCGAGAGGGCTGACTCGGACGGAGTCCAAGTGCCCTTTGCTCGGTGGTGGAGACATACCGCTCCCCAGCCGGATAGACTGACATCCGTGGTGAGGATCACCCAGGACGGGGCCAGAAAGGAGCGTCCCTGAGACAGAGACGGGGGCCGAAGCCACCACTGAAGGGAACCCCTGGTCTGAGGCGACAGAGCCACCAGCCTGTGCAAGGAGGAAGTCCGCTTGTCCCAACAGCGGAGAATGTCCAGCTGCAGAGGACGCAGATGGAACTGGGCAAAGGGAACAGCCTCCATTGACGCCACCATCAGACCCAGCACCCGCATTAGGTGCCTGATGGAATGACGGCGGGATCTCAACAGAGAGCGCACCGCCAGATGGAGGGACTGCTGTTTGACTAAGGGCAGCTTCACAAGTGCCGGCAGAGTCTCGAACTGCATCCCTAAGTACGTGAGCCTCTGGGTCGGAGTCAGAGTGGATTTGGGCAGGTTGACAAGCCACCCGAATTGGGTTAGAGAGGCGAGAGTGAGCGAGACACTCCGCTGACAGTCTGCGCTGGATGAAGCCTTGACTAGAAGGTCGTCCAGGTAAGGAATCACTGCCACCCCCTGGAGGTGCAGAACCGCAACCACTGCTGCCATGACCTTGGTGAATACTCGAGGGGCCGTGGCTAACTCGAAGGGGAGAGCCACGAATTGGAAATGTTCCTCTCCGATTGCAAAACGTAGCCAACGCTGGTGTGAAACTGCAATTGGCACATGCAGATAGGCATCTCTGATATCGATGGATGCCAGGAAATCTCCTTGGGTCATTGAGGCAATGACTGATCGTAGAGACTCCATGCGAAAATGCCGCACCTGAACATGCTTGTTGAGAAGCTTGAGATCCAGGATGGGCCGGAAGGAACCGTCCTTTTTGGGGACTAGGAAGAGATTTGAGTAGAAACCTCTGAACCGCTCTCGGGCGGGAACTGGTACAATTACTCCGTTGCCCTGCAAGGATGCCACGGCCTGAGAGAAGGCGGCGGCCTTGGAGCAGGGGGAAGTGGACAGAAAAAATCTGTTTGGCGGGCTGGAAGAGAATTCTATCCTGTAGCCGTGGGAGATGATATCCCGCACCCACTGATCGGAGACGTGTTGAAACCACACGTCGCCAAAGTGGGAGAGCCTGCCACCGACTAAGGACGTTGCTGGCGTGGCCAGATAGTCAAGAGGAGGCTGCCTTAGTGGCAGCAGCTCCTGCGGTCTTTTGTGGACGCGCCTTTGTGCGCCAGCAGGGTTTTTGGTCCTTGGCTGAGTTAGTGGACGAGGCCGAGGGCTTAGAGGATGACCAGTTGGAGGAACGAAAGGAACGAAACCTCGACTGATTCCTGCCCTGGACAGGTTTCCTGGTTTTAATTTGAGGCATGGAAGTACTCTTCCCGCCAGTAGCTTCCTTAATAATTTCATCCAGTTGTTCACCGAATAGCCTGGATCCAGCAAAAGGGAGTCCAGCAAGGTACTTCTTTGAAGAAGCATCTGCCTTCCACTCTCGAAGCCACAAGATCCTGCGGATAGCGAGGGAATTAGCCGAAGCCACCGCAGTGCGGTGAGAAGCCTCCAGTATGGCAGACATGGCATAGGAAGAAAAAGCGGAAGCTTGGGAAGTTAAGGCAACCATTTCGGGCATAGATTCCCTAGTGAGGGAATGCATCTCCTCTAGAGAAGCAGAGATGGCCTTGAGAGCCCACACTGCTGCAAAAGATGGGGAGAATGAGGCCCCAGCCGCCTCATATACAGATTTGGCCAGAAGGTCAACCTGGCGGTCAGTGGAATCCTTAAGCGAGGTGCCATCAGCCACTGAGACAACGGTCCGGGCTGAGATTCTAGACACCGGAGGGTCTACCTTTGGTGAATGAGCCCACTCCTTGACCACCTCAGGTGGAAAGGGAAAACGGTCATCAGAACCACGCTTAGGGAAGAGTTTGTCAGGACAGGCCCTGGGCTTGGTCACAGCGGCCTGAAAACTGGAGTGTTTAAAGAACACACTCTTTGTCCTCTTAGGTGAGGTAAACCGGTGCTTTTCTGCCAGAGAGGGTTGTTCCTCTGATACTGGCGGATTGAGGTCCAGTACAGAATTAATGGACGCAATCAAATCACTAACATCTGCGTCACCTTCGGACAGATCAATGGGGCACATGGAGGTAGCGTCCGAGCCCTCAGTAAAGGCATCCTCCTCGTCCTGCGAGTCAGCTTGTGAATCAGAGCCGCGGGACGAGGAAGGAGAGGGGACCCTACGTCTCCTTTTAGGAGGACGGGGTCTGGGACCAGATGAAGGATCCTCTGTGAGCTCTGCTGAGCGAGCCCTAACAACAGAGGCGCCCTGAGAAGGGGGCTGATGCATGCTCAGCAGAGTCCGGGACAGCTGTCCCATGGAGTCGGCAAAAGACTGGGAGATTGACTTAGAGAAAGATTCTACCCAAGCCGGGGGTTCAGCCACCGGAGCCGAAGCAGCCGGAGGGACCACTGGGGGCGAGACTCCAGGCTGAGGCACCGCCATGTTAGAGCAGGTATCACAATGTGGATATGTGCTCGGTTCAGGCAGTACGAGCTTACATGCAGTGCATATTGAGTACAGCCTTGCTCCTCGTATGAGACATGCTGTTGAAGTGGGGGCTCTGAGCCAGAATGACCCCCAGAGAGTATATAAGCAGGTCCACAACCGGAGGTTGTGGCTTACCCGACCGTTTGTGTGCCCTCCAGATCCCACAGCCCGGACCCTCAAGCAGCTTAGCAGAGATGCTGCAGCCAGCGTCTGATCCAGAGAAGAACGCTGAGAAAATGGCACCGGAGCGAGGAGAGGGGGCGGGACCAGCTCTGAGAGCGGGACCTGGAGGGCCAAGGAGATTTACAGGGGAGTGGACATGTACTCAGAGAGGAGTGTCCCTCCCCTGTACCGAACGGCCGCTGGGTGGAGCCGCACTGTCCCTCTGCATGATTGACATGCGAGGGCAGTGAAAACGAAAGTAGGCCTCCGGCGAAGCCGGGGCCTAAATTTAAACGATGCGGCCGGCGAGCAGGCACCATCGGCGCGGTTCTCAGGCGACAGCCAGAGAACCGGCCGTAAATGTTACAAAAGTTACACAGCACACTCTCCCACCACAATAAAGTATCGGGACCCCCAAATATAAACGTCTCAGGTACTTAGCTTCTGAGACGCAGGGCCAGGTCCCTGAGGGAGGACTGCTCCGTCCAGCAGGATCCTGAAGGGCTGCGGATGGAGACCGGTCTCCTGCAAAGCAAGGAGAACCGTGCTGGCTCCCACTTCAAGCCAGAGCCCGAGGGATGGTGAAGGAGCGCGGCATGTAAGGCTCCAGCCTTGTAAATCAACCTTAACAGCACCGCCGACACAGTGGGGTGAGAAGGGACATGCCGGGAGTCCAGGCTTGGACCCGCTTTTCTTCAAAAACTTTCCAAAAATGAAAAATCAGATGAGAATGCATGTGTGCCTCCTGAACACAAAGCAATGAACTGGCTAGTTCTGGTTAACCAGGGGGTGTATATGCTCAGAGGGAGGAGCTACACTTTTTAGTGTAGTACTTTGTGTGTCCTCCGGAGGCAGAAGCTATACACCCAATGTCTGGGTCTCCCATAGGAACGATAAAGAAACTTTATTTACAAAATTAAAACGTACAAGGCATTCTAAGCATACCACCAACGTACTAAGGTAACAGAATAGAACAAAAAAAAAAAAAAAAGCAATTATAAATTCCTAAATACCATTAATTTGTATAACATGTGGTTTGTCTAGTGAAGTAAACATAAGAGTACATTAAAAAGGCCACCATCTTGTTACACTGACAAAAACGTCTCAAGAAATTTTAAGACTGGTGCCTGTGAGCATGTGCCCTTTCCATTAATTGTAAGAGCAAATGCTCCCAGTGGTTATTCTGATCTAGTACTGGATATTCCAGAGGTGCTTAGGTAAGAAGACTCGGCTCACACTGCTGTCCTCTCTAACACGCAAGATACCAGGGATGCATGTTAGACGAGACTGCTCACACTGCTGCACACCGTGGGTATCAGATCTAATACTGGAGATACCAGGCATGCTGAGGTAAGAAGAGACTGCTCATACTGCTGCCCAACCAGTCTATTTGATTTAATACTGGCGATAAGATTAGAAGAAGCTGCTCACATTGCTGCCAACCAGGACTAACTAATCTAATACTGGGTATACAAATGTTGCTTAGGTAAGAAGGAGGTCATTCACACTGCTATCCACCTGATCGTTCTGTTCCAAGATCCAATATTCGAGATGCCAATGAAAAAAAAAAAAATAAAAGTAAAAAAAGCAGTTCACACTGGTATCTACCCTGACTTTCTGATATAATATTGGTGATACCAAGTGTGCTGAAGTAAGAAGAGACTGCTCACACTGCCAGCCACCCAGTCTTTCTGATCTAATGTTTGATATACCAAGTGTGCTGGGGCAAAAAGAGACTGCTCACGTTGCTGTCCACTGTCTTTCTGATTGTTGAGCTATTGCTGTGATAGAGTCAGCTTGTATATGTTCACAGACACCTGCTGTATTAATATTCTAGAACATATTTTGTTAGTGTAACAAAATTGTGGCCATTTTAACATAATATCGCAAACCTCCCTAGGCAAATAAAGTATTTGCTGCAATCTCCCTTACAGAGGTTAAAGTCCATAGTTAGAATACAAAATACTCATCTCCATAAAAGAATATTACACAATTTCAATGACTCTTCTGAAGTAACGCGAGGTAAGTGTGAGAAGCTGGAGTCACACAAAGTTTTGTAGTTTTTATATTTGCTTTTTTGTCCATGTACAATAAATGAACAAGGTCGTCTCCACAGAAAGTACGTGCTTATCTTCCATGTGCACATCATATGAACACAGAACAAAATCTATTACTTCTCACCATAAATAACATCCTGCCGTTTAACAACTTCTTTCATTTGTTTCACAAGAAAGATGCCGTCGACTGCTTCGCTCCAAGAGGCTTTCTCCAGTTGTCTTGAATCTATCTCAAACTCTCCCAAGAGCTGCCCCTCATACAGATCAGTGCCTAGGAGAAAAATTGTAATCCTCAGTTATAGTTGTAGTCCAAAGCAAATTATTCACAATAATAAAAGCGAAAAATAAGAAGCCGGCATCTACTTATAGGGTTGTACTCCGAATTGCATTATTTTTTCACAGAGCACAATAAATTCATACTTGTTAACATACAGACTGAACCTAATGTAATGTTTCTTGTAGGGTGGAACGGTGGCTCAGTGGTTAGCACTGCAGTCTTGCAGAGCTGGGGTCCTGGGTTCAAATCCCACCAAGAACACCATCTGCAAGGAGTTTGTATGTTCTCCCCGTGTTTGCGTGGGTTTCCTCCGGTTTCCTCCCACACTCCAAAAAACATACAGATAGGGACTCTAGATTGTGAGCCCCAATGGGGACAGTGTTGCCAATGAATGTAAAGCGCTGTGGAATCAATAGCGCTATATAAATGTATAAAATTATTATTACCTTTGTGTCTTTCTTTATATGCCCCTGTGAGTATTTAGCTTCACACAGCTCAATAGGTGGTCTTATTTTTACACTGTAAGGGTACGTGCCCACGATCAGGACCCGGTCATCCTGGACACAGCGGGTCGTGACCTGCAGGGCCATGAGTCTCCACTGCAGGAGAACGCAGCTGCTTGTGCCCACAATCTGAGCTCGAGTAGTTGCAGTCTCTCTCTTTTGTTCACCCTGTGAAGAACGCTTGCAACTCTGCAGCAAACAATTGACATACTGCGGTTCGGGTAGTGACACCGCAGGTCAGTGCTTTCTGTGGAAAAAACAAGCACAGCAGGCAAGGGGTTTCTAGAAATCCCATCCACTATGCTTGTACTGTAAATCGCAGCATTTTGGTCGCAGCTGAAGCACGCTGCATCCAAAACACTGTGAACACCGATTGTCGGCACGTAGCTTTAAAGTTATATTTCCCAGCAGCACCCTGCTTCTAATTAGTGTTGCAGAACCATCCTCCCTACTCTCGTGTGTTTGTGTTTAGCCTTCATCTCTACATCATCACAGATATTTGGCATATCATCAAGCTAATCTAAGTGTAGAATTTCACTCTATCCTTCTATGCACAGTAAACTCTTGTCCACAACTCTGCCAGCCCGATTCTATCTACTGCTATATACGTCAGTATAGCTGCCTGTGTTTTTTTTTGCATCTCTGTTCTGCTTGCTTGTTTTCAGAGGAGCACAACTGTACTGCAGAACTGCACAATGGAGTTCGTAATAACTAACCTCACCTGAGCTGATCTGTGTTTGATGCTTGTAGCAGACAGCTCTGTGATGTGAAACTGCAAATGTCCCTCTGTTGATGCTTACAGCAGAAGATAATCCTCTGCATCAATAGAGCGGCACATGCAATTACATCGTTGAGATGTCTGCTGCAGGCATCAAACACAGATCAGCTCTGTTGAGCCAAGTTATTGCAAGGTTCATGGAGGAGGCCAGCAAACCGAGAAGTTGTGTAAAAACACATAGGCAATGGAAGAAGATAAAGTCAGGCTGTCAGACTACTCATTGCACAGATGAACAGAGTATATTGCAGCAGAGGTGAAGGTAGAGGATAACTATGCTGGCAGGAAGCCAGCCGAGATTGCACAGTGCATAATCGACCAGGAGCAATGAAACTAACGTAGGATACATCCAATGCCAACTGGAGGGTAAATAGAGCTGGAAGAGCATGCGTTAGGGGGTTGAAATGTGCAAAAGGGAGCAAATTTAAAAATATGAGTTTCATTGGCACAAATGAAAATCTGTACATTTTAAGACAATATTGTTATTTTACATGTAAATGTGCAGTGTGGGGTTAAAAAATTATTGAAAAATTTCAGGTTTGCAATTTGTAACCCAATAATCATATGCTTGTATTGGGCTAGAAAATAAAGAAACATTTACCTAAAATTTAAGATCACATTATAGTGTTAAGTTACAATACAAGTCATTACCTTCATCGCTCAGAGATTCCATAGACTCATTGACCTTACAGGCTTTGTGCAAAGAGTCAGTCGATTGCGACAAAGCTCTCAGGCTGCCCAAAAGATTGTCATCTCGTCCCAGCCTGCAAAAAAGAAGAATAAAAGATCTTTAGTGTAAACGTCAATGCAGAAGAAGGGACCACATACGGCTTGATTTTAATTCATGGTGTTAGATCAATAACAGATTCTTGCATAAAAAGAAATGCTCCTCAGGTCACTTATGAAATAACGTTTTAAAGAACTTAATCTAATAACAAAAGATAAAATAAAACTAAGTTTTTGGCTTTTTCTTTATTGGATTTAATCAGCAAAATGAAAACTTTATACCCTGAAATATTTTGTGTAGAGATACTTTTGGAAATAGATAACGCCGTCTGCGGTCTTCTGGCATTGAAGCCAAGCGTCATCAAGGACTTTTCATCTACTGCCACAATTGCTGATCGAGGACGCTCCTTCTGTTGGGAGCCTAAAAAAATATTAATATCTTTATTAGACAATCACTTAAATATATTAATCGGTTCATTCCAGCTTTTGTCACAAATTGCACAACTGTTACACAACGTTAAATTAACGAACGACAATTATTTGCAACTTTTCTCATGAATAAAATTGACATGAAATGAATTTGGACTGGTCTGAGATGATCAAAGCACAAATAAAAAATATTTCAAAGCAGGCATCACTCTACATTGTGTTTTATTTCTATAATGCAATAGTTGTCAAAATTAATATAAAGAGGCAAAACAATAAAATCTTAAAGGGCCAAAATATTCAGTAGCAGTTAGGGTATGTGCACACATTGAGCTTTTGGATGCAGAAACTTCTGCGCCATATCTGCATCTCTTGGTAGGAAAAAAAAAGAGGACAAATCACACTTTTTTTTCACAAGTGTTTTTGTAGCTTTTTTTTTTTTTATGTATGTATATATATATATATATATATATATATATATATATATATATATATATTTAGACAACAGGAAATGCAATTTGGAGCCTATGGAGCCCAGAGACCAACCGACCGATAGATAAAACTAGATATCCAGCAGAAACATTACATCCCCTCAACTGTTTATAAAATTGCTTCCTTTTGTAGAGCTTAGGGTACAATTTTCTATGATAGGGAACTTAAAAAATAAATGAATTAAAAAAAAAAAAATATATCATCTGGGTTCCTCCCCATTTTTGGTAATCACCAAAGGTAAAGCAGACAACTGAGAGCTGTTATCAGGCTAGCCTAAAAATTCCAGCTCGCAGTTGCACCAGACGTTGAGCATCATGAGATTTTTCAATTCTGGCGCTTTGCCTTGGCTCTTTCTGATTGCCCTTGTGTGGTGGCAATCGGGGTAATGATTTTTGGAGTTGATGTCAGCTGTGTAGTGTCCAAAAACAAAGCTGGCATCAAGCCCTGGTGTTAGTAATGGAGAAGGGAATCTGACAGCAGGTTTTTGCTATGTAATCTTAAAACAGCATGCTGTAGGGGATAACACACAGATTTCAGCAATGCCTCTTATCAAGTCCAAGCTGTTGATTACCTGCAATATTTGTTTTAATCTCAGGAGATTTTCATTGCCAGACTGGGTTAGCTAGTCTGGCACACCCCCTGCTATAATAAGCAACTCATTGTTTATAGATATTGTATATAGAGCGACTGGTGTGGGCGGGGGCCAGCTTTTTCAGCTCTGCTACATTGCTAAATCAAAAAACTGAGATTATGTTAGAACCACGGCTGCCAGTAATCTAAGTGATACACTGTTGAATTCAGGGTCTCTTTGCCTATATTATGCTGCTCTCAGAGGAGGAAGCAAAAACCTGCTGACAGATTCCTTTAACAGCTTCTCTCGAATTATAAAGAAAAACTATATAAAGACAAATTAGGGTAATTTGGGCCAATAATAAAACATGGACACCAATCTGGCGCATTTCTAAACTATCCGAAAACAATCTACACATCTTAAAAGAAAGTGTTCATATATGCCAAAATTTGCACTATTTTCAAACTTTCAGCTTAATAAATCTGTCAAAGCTGTAGCCCAAGATGTGTCCCCATTAGGTGGGTGGTCCGAGCTTCTATGCAGCACCTGACAGCAGTCACTACACAGTGAAACGGAGCGTGTTTGCATCCAGCGGTCGATGGAGTAAATTTATAGTGGATTGGTAGGGGTGCCGTTTGTCAGACCCCTCTGATCGGAAATTGATGACCTGTCCTTTGAATAGATCAATATGTTGTGCTCCGACAAACCCCTTAAACTATGCCCACTTTTCTGGCTTTTTGAGGCTCAGTTAACACCCAAATCTGGTGTAAACGTCTTAAAGATGAATCTAGTCTATGGGCTGTGCCTACCATCGTGGATCAGCCTCCTTTACCTGAATGGAGTTCTTTGGAAACAAAATACTAAAGTTTCCAGTACACACATGATGCAGAATTTCAGAGCAATTTTCTAAATAAAAAAATATACAAGTAGATGGATGAACAAAATTTAGTCATGTCCTTCATATGCTGTAACAACATTTATAGGTTTGGACGTTGCTCACCTTTATTTCTCATGACTACGGTCTGAGTGGCTGCACCCTGTGCTTGTAAAACCTTTTCTTCCTGGAAGGAGACATTTTCTGTTAATAATATTGCAATTACAGCTGTATAAATCCTGTGCACTGGTCACAGGAGTCGTCATCAAACCCTTCAGTCTTATTAATAGGACGAGTTCTAATATGGGGGAAGACGATGGACATGTTCATATTGTATAGTGGGGATGCCAGGTAAAATATGCCCTATAGTTTTGTAAAGAGTTACGTTTGAAGCATGATCAATATCAAACATTTTAGACCTGTTTATCAAATGGAACATACCTCGATTCTACCCTGATAAAGGCCCTGTGCGCACTGGAAAACGGAATTTTCTTAAGAAAATTCCGCAGGTTCTGAAAGACTACCGCACCCGCGGTAAAAAACCGCGGCAAACTGCACCCGAAAACCACATGCGGTTTGCTGCGGTATTGCCACGTGCGGGTTGGTACATGTGTTTTAATGCATTCAATGCAATAAAGCACATTGGGGGGGGGGGGGGGAAGTCATTTTCTGAGATAAATAGTAGACAGAGGGATAGACAGAGGGATAGACAGAGGGATAGACAGAGGGATAGACAGAGGGATAGACAGAGGGATAGACAGAGGGATAGACAGAGGGATAGACAGAGGGATAGACAGAGGGATAGACAGAGGGATAGACAGAGGGATAGACAGAGGGATAGACAGAGGGATAGACAGAGGGATAGACAGAGGGATAGACAGAGGGATAGACAGAGGGATAGACAGAGGGATAGACAGAGGGATAGACAGAGGGATAGACAGAGGGATAGACAGAGGGATAGACAGAGGGATAGACAGAGGGATAGACAGAGGGATAGACAGAGGGATAGACAGAGGGATAGACAGAGGGATAGACAGAGGGATAGACAGAGGGATAGACAGAGGGATAGACAGAGGGATAGACAGAGGGATAGACAGAGGGATAGACAGAGGGATAGACAGAGGGATAGACAGAGGGATAGACAGAGGGATAGACAGAGGGATAGACAGAGGGATAGACAGAGGGATAGACAGAGTCCCTGTGAGCACACGCTGTATTTCCCCTGAGTGGTAATGTGTTGTTCACATTACCGGCCGTGGGAAATGACCTGTAATTACCTCTCTGCAGTCTTTCTCGTTGTGAGGCTGCATTAAGTGATGTGTGTCAGTCGCAGCTGGATGCAAGCATCGCAGGACATGGACTACGCCGGAGCTGTGTGTTGGGGGGGTTAATAAAGGGGTGAAAAAGGGGCTTTTTTGTGTTTTATTTAAAATAAAGGATTTTTCGGTGTGTGTTTTTTTCACTTTACTTACGGGTTGATCATGTCAGCTGTCCCATAGACGCTGCCATGATCAAGCCTGGACTTAGTGGCGGCGATCCGCCACCATAAACTCCTTATATTACCCTGATTGCCACCGCATCACGGCAACAGGAAGAGTCGGGGACACTCCGGGACTGCCGCATAATGGATGCGACAGTCCCAGGGCAGCTGCGGGCTGATATTCTCGGCTGCGGGAGGGGGGGGGACCTTAACCCTGCCCCTCGCCCTCCCCAGCCTGAGAATACCGGGCCGCCGCTGTGTGTTTACCTCGGCTGGATGGTAAAAATAGGGCGGCGCCCATGTGTTTTTTTTTCTATATGTCCGTTTGATTTGTATGTGTATTCTATATGTCTGTGTCTGTGTGTGTTCTATGTCTGTGTCTGTGATCTGTGTGTGTTTACTCTCTACTCAGCTTCCTCTTCCTGTCATAATGACATCACTTCCCTGCAAACCGCAGGCAGCGATGAACATTATGTCCTGAAACCGCGAAATATGGGAGGGAATAATGCAATGAACTGCACAGAATTTGCTGCCTGCGTTATTCCCTGTGGGATTTCCCGATTACATTGCAGTCAATGGAGTGAAATGCCGCAGCGACGTGCGGAAAAGAAGCGACATGCAATTGTTTTTGCTGCGGGAATCCCGCAGCAAAACATGCAATGTGTCAAAATCCGCATAATGCGCACAGCATTTTTTTCTTTTCCCATAGGTTTTGCTGGTGAATCACTGCAGAGATGTTATGAACATAACATGCAGCGAAACATGCAGCAAAACCACAGGAAATCTGCGGCAAAAACCGGCAAGTGCGCACAGGGCCAAAAGCTTCCAAAAATGACTGATATAGGTTTCCTTTCCTGCGCTCAATATTTAAAGTTTTGATTCCCAGATGCAATTCCAGACACATCCCATGTACACAAGTAGCATGGTTTCTAGCAATTGCAGCTTATTTCTCTAATACCTGACAAGTCCATCATAATGCAGTTTAATCTGATGTATAAGTGATGGCACCGTAGTAGCGGTGGTATTACAACGCCATATTTTAGGGGTAAACATTTATTCCAGAAGATCACACATAATAAAAAAGCTGTACACAGACCATAACACCTACCTTGATCTTTGTGCAGGAATCCACAATATCTCTGCAGCCTCTATGCACAGTCAAGCCACATTCTGAAAATAGAAAAGAGGCAATATAAGGGGCTGCATTAAACAAACACAACAGAAAAAATCATAAGTCTCACAGATCATGCCTAAACTACTTCATCCGTAAAGGAGTGCACACCAAGTAGATCTGATACAGTCAGTGTCGGTCTCTGTGCATGCATCTCCAGATGAACTGAGCGTGCACGTGTATGAAGGGCCCAAGAAGAATATCCTTAGGCCATATAGGCGCTATATAGGGAATTGAGAGCCTAAGGGGTACTTTGCACACTACGACATCGCAGGCCGATGCTGCGATGTCGAGCGCGATAGTCCCCGCCCCCGTCGCAGCAGCAATATCTTGTGATAGCTGCCGTAGCGAACATTATCGCTACGGCAGCTTCACATGCACTTACATACCCTGCGACGTCGCTCTGGCCGGCGACCCGCCTCCTTCCTAAGGGGGCGGGTCGTGCGGCGTCACAGCGACGTAACAGCAGGCAGTCAATAGAAGTGGAGGGGCGGAGATGAGCGGGACATAAACATCCCGCCCACCTTCTTCCTTCCTCATTGCAGCCGGGACGCAGGTAAGGCGATGTTCCTCGCTCCTGCGGCTTCACACACAGCGATGTGTGCTGCCGCAGGAACGAGGAACAATATCGTACCGTCGCTGCAGCAAAATTATGGAAATGTCGGACCCTACACCGATCATACGATAACGACGCTTTTGCGCTCGTTAATCGTATGTAAAAGGATTCACATACTGTGATGTCAACAGTGACGCCGGATGTACGTCACTTTTTATTTGACCCCACCGACATCGCACCAGCGATGTCGCATTGTGCAAAGTACCCCTAAGAGGGGGCTGGGCAGGAGATGAGGCACAGTGATCGTGACTCGTATGTTCTCTGCATGGATAGGAGTCAGATCTCAAAATTTTAATGGTAGACCATAGTGATGTACCATACTATTTAATGATGGGAAGAAGCAATATTAGGTTTCTGCATATTATGTACTGATAAGTTATTTTTTGTGTGGAAATGGCCAATACACATGTGTAGCCTGCAGGGGTAAACATGCATTCTGATTTACAGTCACATTTGAGGATGTTGTTAGCCTCCATTACTACAATAAAAGTAACTGACAATTTCTACAACAAGGTGGAAATTTGCGCTAATAATATAAAGCAGAGATGCAGGAAGGAAATGTTTGTGTAAAGCATGTAAGATAGGAACGAGTAGGAAATCGCTATCAAAACAAGCGGTAGGTTTTTATATTCACCGAGCTCCAGGGACCCCCGCATCCTGAAATATTATCTAAATATATCATTAACTAATGGAAATTGAACAGAAACCCCGAATAGGTATTTCTGGGCAAAACTCAAGATGCACATTTATACACAGCCTGTACTTAAGCCAAATATAATGTGAGCAGCTGGTATACAAAAATGTGCATCTATACATACACACAGGGGCGGAACTACAATAAGTGCAGGGGTTGCAATTGCACCCGGCCCCTGCAACCTAGGGGACCCAAAAAGCCCCTTTGGCCCATATGAAATGGCCATTACTATTAAAGTCTTGCAATAATTGGGGGCCCCATTAGAGCTTTTGCATTGGGACCCACAAGATTCAAGTTACACCCCTGCACATACACCTATCTATATGTATATCTATCATGCAGGTGTATATATAATATATAGATACATAAACACACTTATCTATGTACAGTGGAACCTTGGATTACGAGAACAATCCATTTTGGGAGTGTGCTTGTAAACCAAGTTACTCGTCTAGCAAAGCAAAAGTTCCTCCATTGTCGTGATGATTACCTGATACACATCCTGTACCTGCGGACTACAAGAACCGGGAGGTCGGCGATGGAACGGAAGGGAAGGAGAGCATTATATGTGTTTTTGTGCATGTTTGTGCGGACTGCAAGAGCGGGTCAGAGCGCGGTTAAAGTACGGAACCGGAAGTGTGTGCGGTGAGGATTTGCTCGTAAACGGAGTTACAAATTTACAGCGAGCTTTGCTCATATAGCAAAATACTCGCACACCAAGTTACTTGTAAACCGAGGTTCTACTGTATATGTACTGTATCTATCATGCAGGTGTAATATATATATATATATATTTTACAGATACACACATCTATATCTAGCATGCAGGTATAATATATATATATATATTTTATAGATACACACATCTATATCTAGCATGCAGGTATAATATATATATATACTTATAGATACACACACATCTATATCTAGCACGCAGGTATAATATATATATATATTTATAGATACACACACATCTATATCTAGCATGCAGGTATAATATATATATATATTTTATAGATACACACATCTATATCTAGCATGCAGGTATAATATATATATATACTTATAGATACACACACATCTATATCTAGCACGCAGGTATAATATATATATATATTTATAGATACACACACATCTATATCTAGCATGCAGGTATAATATATATATATATTTATAGATACACACACATCTATATCTAGCACGCAGGTGAAAAAAATTATTTACAGTATGTATATATGTATTCATACCCCATGACCTTTTCCACTTTTTTCTTTCATTTTTACACCCCAAATGTATATGTCTTTTATGTATTAATACTACAAAATAGCAAGTATTTGTGAAGTTTAAAAGAAATGATAAATAGTTTTTGAAATATTTTACAAATATAAACCTAAAAATTTTGATGTACATTTGTATTCAGTCCCCTGTAGTCTGAAATCCCTAAACAAAATCTTGAGAGACCACTTTCCTCCAGAAGTCATCTAATTAGTAAATAGAGCCCAACTGGGTGTACGGTAATTTATTCTCAGTATAACTACAGCTGTTCTGTGAAGACCTCAGAGGGTTGTCTGAGAACATTAACCCCTTCACGACCATGGACGGTTATATCCGTCATGGATCGTGTCCCGGTAAGCCCCGCCCCCTGCCGCGGGCAGGCGGCGTGGATCGGCACACATCAGCTATTTTCAACAGCTGACATGTGTGCCTACATGTTCCGAGTGGAATCGCATTCCACCCGGAACATTAACCCCTTAGATCTCGCTGCCAAAGTCTGGCAGCGAGATCTATATGCGCGCGGCCATCTTTTTTACTTACCGCCGCCCCCTCCGGACGTCACGTGAGTGATCACGTGACGTTCGGTGGTTGCCATCGTAGCACAGGGTCATGTGATGACGCCTGGTGCTACGAAGTTTCACTTTCATTCTTCCTCGGCACGGAGCAGAGGAAGAAAGAAAGTGACTATTTCTGCTGTTTACAGCGGTCTAGCTGTGATCAGCAGATAGCGATCAGCAATCGGATTGCTGATCGCTATAGCCCCCTAGGGGGACTAGTAAAATAAAATAAAAAAAGTAAAAAAAAAAGTTTTAAAAAATTAAAAAAAAAACAAAAACCTAAAAGTTCAAATCACCCCTCTTTCCCCCCATTGAAAATTAAAGGGTTAAAAAATAAATAAATATACACATATTTGGTATCGCCGCGTTCAGAAATGCCCGATCTATCAAAATATAAAATCAATTAATCTGATTGGTAAACGGCGTAGTGGCAAAAAAATTCCAAACGCCAAAATTACGTTTTTTGGTCGCCGCAAGTTTTACGCAAAATGTAATAACAGGCGATCAAAACGTAGCATCTGCGCAAAAATGCTACCATTAGAAACATCAGCTCGAGACGCAAAAAATAAGCCGTCACTGAGCCATAGATCCCAAAAAATAAGAACGCTACGTGTTTCGGAAAATGGCGCAAAACGTGCGCCACTTTTATTGGACAAACTTGTGAATTTTTTTTAACCCCTTAGATACAAGTAAACCTATACATGTTTGGTGTCTACAAACTCGCACCGACCTCAGGCATCATACCCACACATCAGTTTTATCATATAGTGAACACCGTGAATAAAACATCCCAAAAACTATTGTGCCATCACACTTTTTTTGCAATTTTTCCACACTTGGAATTTTTTTGCTGCTTTCCAGTACACCATATGGTAAAACTTATGGTTTCATTTAAAAGTACAACTTGTCCCGCAAAAAACAAGCCCTCATATGGCAAGATTGACGGAAAAATAAAAAATTAACGGCTCTCGGAAGAAGGGGAGCAAAAAACAAAAACGCAAAAACGGAAAGTGCCCCGGGGCTGAAGGGGGCATCAAACAGCATCATGAAAACCAAGGAACACACCAGATAGTTCAGAGATAAAGGTTCAGAGAAAAGTAAAAGCAGGGTTTGGTCATAAAAAATAGGCCACGATCTGACAATCTAACAGGCCACTGATAAATCCATCCAAACATGGAAGGAGTATGCACAACAGCAAACCTACAAAGAAATGACTGTCCACCTAAACTGACATCCCAACCTAGTAGAGCACTTATTAGCGAAGCAGCTCATGGTTACGCTAGAGGAGTTGCAGAGAGTCAAAGCTCAGGTGGGAGAATCTGTCCACAAGACAACTATAAATCGTATATTCCACAAATCTGGCCTTTCTAGAAGAGTGTCAACAAAAAAGCCGTAAGTCCCATTTATAGTTTGCAAAAAGTCAGGTAGGAGAGACAACTAGATGAGACCAAAGTAGAATTTTATTGGCTAAATATACAGCATTATGTGTGGCAGAAAACAAACACTACATATCACCATGAAAATACCATGCCTACTGCCGAAGATGAAGGTTGGCTCATCATGCTGTGGAGGACGCTTTTCTTCAGCAGGGGCAGGGAAGATAGATGGAGCTAAATACAGGGAAATTCTGGAGGAAAATCTGTTAAGGGTGCTTTACACGAGACGATCTATCGTGCGATAGATTATCGGGGTCACGGTTTTTGTGACGCACATCCGGCATCGCTTGCGACGTCGAGCTGTGTGACACCTCCGAGCAACGCAGTATCGCTCACAAATCGTGAGTCGTGTAGTCGTCGCTCGGTTTCATAATCTCGTTTAATTAAAATGGCGCCGGTTGCTCATCGTTCCCGGGGTGACACCACGGGAACGATGAACAGCAGCTTACCTCCGTCCCGCGGCACCCGCCGGCTATGCGGAAAGAAGGAGGTGAGCGGGATGTTTACATTCCGCTCATCTCCGCCTCTATTGGCCGGCCGCCGTGTGACGTCGCTGTGACGCCGAACATCCCTCCCACTTCAGGAAGTGGATGTTCGCCGCCCTCAGCGATGTGGCATGGGAGGCAAGTACGTGTGACGGGGGGTTTGCGACTTTGTGCGGCACAGGCAATCAATTGCCCGTGACGCACAAACGACGGGTGCGGGTGCGATCGATCGTGAAATCGCACGATCGGTCGTCCCGTGTAAAGCAGGCTTTAGAGGCTTCAAAAGACTTGATACTGAGGTGAAAGTTTACCTTCCAGCAGGAAAATAACCCTAAACATACTGCCAGAGACTTCAATGGAAGGGTTTAGATCAAAGCATATACATGTGTGTGAATGGCTTAGTCACAGTCCAGGTATAAATCCTATTGAGAATCTTTAGCAATACTTGATTGCTGCTCACAGATGACTGCATCCAATCTCACTGAACTATAGCAAAGAAGAATGTGCAAAAATGTTGTGCAAAGGTGGTAGACATACCCCAAAATGCTTGCAGCAGTAATTGCAGTGAAAGGTGGTCTTACACGGTGGGGGGGGGGGGGGGGGCTGCATACAAATGCACATCACAATTTTCAGATTTATATTTTTTAAATATTTATATTTTCATTTTCTATACACTTCAAAATACTTGATACTGTGTGTTGAAATATCACATAAAATACCAATACAATACATTTACATTTGTGGGGGTAACGTGAAAGTTAACGGAGTACGAATAATCTTTCAAGGCACTGTAATGCCTTGGAAAACTGTTGTGCACCCTTCTTCTGACTGATCACTTTACAAAATGAGATCCCTTTGCTGTGCTGTAAGCTGTTTACACACCATTATTCTATGTTTGCTGTAAAATGCAATAAACAAAAAATGTCAGGAAAATCCTAATAGAACAGCTAACCCTTATATAGATTTAATCAGAATCACAGTAAATGATGGCAGCAGTGTACAGACTTCAATTTAACATGAGTTTAAATACAACCACATCCCTGATTATGAGGGTGTTCACACTTTTGCAACAACATTATTTTAGCTGTTATTTTTTATCTTCCCTCAAAATGATTTCTCAGTGGATTTGTGCAGAATATGGCTGACGTTACAGTTGGAAAAAGTTCTGAAATGATTGTTAGCATAATTTTTGTCGAATGACAAAACTTTTTTGTCTTTTTATATCCCCTTCATATATCAGGGCCATAATAAATATATTTTACCCCAATTAAATCACTTATAGTGAAAATACCTTGGCCATAAACAGATAGAATATAAAGAAAGCAAGTAGATCAAATGTATGGACAGTGCAGCGACACCGGGAAAACAAAGCCTAGACTGACCTTTTTTTTACATGTAATAGCAATAAAAGTCAAAATCAACTCAGGTTACCTAGAAAATTACACAACAAGTGCCGTGACCAAGAGCTACATTCCAGACAATAAAAGTGCCCTGTTAGACAGATTTGCTATGTAATAGAGAAATTTATATGAACAACAATAAGGAAGAGCAAAGAACAGGTCACCATGATGGCAGATAGTACAGATAGCAGTAAAACTCAACGTGTCCTAATACAGGGCGGTGCCAGGGTCTATCGGCTATTAAAATAATTCCAAACAGTGGTGCAATTTTCTAATATACTTTATGTATCAATGTGAAAGTTTTTAAAGAGAAGCTGTCACTTTACATAAAGGTCATTTTTTCCTGGTATATTTGCCACTGTACTGAATCTGGTAGTTTACTTTTGTTTTTACATAGTTACTTAGATTGAAAAAAGACCCACGTCCATCTCTAGCTCAACCTTCCTCCACCAGTTATGGTATATATTTTTTTTGGCGCCTCTCCATTTGGAGATATGCCCTCCTCTGCCCTGTAAGTAAATAGACTTTTTAGCTAAATGGACGAGACTCTCTTCTTTAGGGCTCTCTTCTTGAGGACCACTCCTAGTTGGCTTACAAGACTAGACTTAAATGCTTGAAAGGGTCCATGTCTCAAGAATGCAGAAGTGTACGAACTAAAGGACAGTTACATATTTATGCCACGTGAACGATCCTTTTTAACAACTTTGCATCTTGCAGCGTAATAGAAACATTTATTTGTATTTTTTTTTTTGCTTACAGAGGATTGCACTTTGTTCTGGTCATGTGATATCGCAATAGTTAAGGCTAGGACACACGGTGAGGAAAATGGTCCGAATGGAAAGTAATATAAAAAAATAAATAAAAAAAAAAAAAAAATCGCATTCCACATGGACTAATGTTGCTCTATGGGGTCGCTCCCATCTAATCGGACCGAGAAAACAGTCGCAACAGTTTTCACTCGCACCCATACAAGTCTATGGTTGCTAGTGAAACATCGAACTGCACTCGCATGACACCAGAGTGCAGTGCGATATACACATCAGCTTGCAATGGACAAGATAGGGAGATTAATCCCTCCCTCTCCTCCACCGCTGTGATCTGATTGCAGGATCGTGTCACAGTGGCATGACACTCTGCTTACAATTGCGGCACAGCAGGAGCTGAGAGTCGCATCTGATGCCATACGCTTGTGTGGCCCCAGCCTTAAAGTTTCCAAAATATCCTACATTGTGAAGTGATAGAATAACTAAAATTACCATTGTAATTGATGGGGGCTTAATTTCAGCAACCGCATCCGGAGATTTTACTGAAAACGCTATGTGAGCACAGCCTAATTATAGCAAGTGACAACGACTGGGCTAGGCCTATCCAGACTGTTTTTAATGTTATTCTATGTAACAAAAACAAAAAAAACAAACAAAAAACACACACTTAATCTACAGTATGATACAGAAAAGCCAAAAACCCGTAACACGGGGATCTCATATCAACTTCAGTGTTGTTCCTCAAACAGCTGAATACTGGAAATGCTCAGCACAAAGTTAACTCTATATATGAAATGGAAAGAAATACTACTTCATAATTAAGTACAGTAGTGGGAAGAAGTCCCAGAGCAAAAGTATACAGACAAAAACGGAGTCACCGATCCCGATCAATCTTATCATACAACCGGTCTGCTGCCTACATCTGAATATTTGTATAATAGCATGAAGACAGTTAAGAAACCTGGATTACAATACAATGTGCGATAATGTATACAGTGGAACATACACCACACACAGGAGATATGCAGACCCCCACAGACCATGAGGAACAGGTCACAGACACTAAGCTAGAGCTCCAAAGTGCTGTTCACACTCAGTAAGAAGCCTATGGGGGGAGGGAGAGAGAGAGATTGTGCTAAGGCGTTTTTATTACTTTCTGAAAAGTCAAACGTTTACATACACTAACAGTACTATGTCCTGAAACAATATGAGACAGCCCATATGATGATGTCATGTCTTTGGAAGCTTCTGATAGGTTTATTGGCAACATCTGAGTTAATTAGAGACACACCTGGGGGTGTATTTTAATGCAAACCTAAAATACACTGCTTCTTTGTGTAGCATCATGGGAAAGTCAAAAGAAATCCGCCAATATCTCAGGACAAGTTTGGTTCATCCTTGGGTGCAATTTCCAGATATGCGAAGGTGCCTCGTTGATCTGTACAAACAATTATATGCAAGTACAAACAAAATGGGAATGTCCATCATACCGCTCAGGAAGGAGATGGGTTCTGTGTACCAGAGATGACCGTGCTTTGGTCAGACATGTGCATATCAACCCAAGAACAAAAGCAAAATACTTTGTGAAGATGCTGGTGGAAGCTGGTAAGATTGTGTCATTATCCACAGTGAAACAAGTGCTGTATCAACATGGGCTGAAAGGCCACTCTGCCCGGAAGCCGCCATTACTCCAAAAGAAACATAAAAGAGCCCAATTAATGTTTGCAAATGCACACAGGAACAAAGACCTTAATTACTGGAGACCTGTCATGTCGTCTGAAGAAACTAAAATTGAACTGTTTGGCCATAATGACCATTGTTCCATTTCGAGGAAAAAGGGAGAAGCTTTTAAGCTTAAGAACAACATCCCAACTGTGAAACACAGGGTTGTGAGCATCATGTTGTGGGGTTGTTTTGCTGCAGGTGGGACTGGTGCACTTCACAAAATAGAAGGCATCATGAAGAAAGATGATTATGTGGCAATACTGAAGCAACATCTCAAGACATCAGCCATGAGCTTAAAGCTTGGTTGGAAATGGGTCTTCTAAATGGACAATGACCCGAAGCATACTGCCAAACTGGTTGCAAAGTGGCTTAAGAGTATCAAAGTCAATGTTCTGGAGTGGCCATCACAAAGCCCTGATCCTAATCCTATTGAAAATGTATGGGTAAAGCTGAAAAGGCAGGCGCGAGCAAGGTGACCTACAAACATGGCTCAGTTACACCAGTTCTGTCAGGAGGAATAGACCCAAATTCCTACCAACTATTGTAGGAAGCTTGTGGAAGGATATTCAAAAACTGTATGACTTGGGTCAAACATCAAGGGCAATGGTTCTAAATACTAATGAAATGTATGTAAACTTTTGACTTTGCAAAAAGCAACAAAAATGCCTTAAAACATTCACTCTCTCTCATTCTGGCATTTGGCAAATATAAATAATTTTGGTAATCCCAATCCACCTAAAAACAAGAAAGGTTTATTCTCATTTCAGGTCAGACAGTGAGAAAAACATGCATGTGTTTCTTTTTAGAAAGTGTATGTGGTGAGATCTTACATGGAGCCCCAGACCCATTAAGACTGACAGTCATCTTTTTTTTCTTCCATTTTCTAATAATTGCGTGAACAGTTGTTGACTTCTCATCAAGCTGCTTGCCTATGTCCTATAGCCCATCAGGCTTGTGCAGGGGTACAACTTTGTCCCTGGTGTCTGTAGACAGCTCTTTGGTCTTGGCCATGGTGGAGAGGTTGGAGTGTGATTGAGTGTGTGAACAGTTGTCTTTTATACAGATAAGGCTGCTTTCACACATCCGGTTTTTGCAGTGCGGATCAATCCGGCTCAAAAACCTATGCAACAGATGTGGCGAAAAAATGGATCCGTTGCAGAAGTTTTTCCATGTGGCCCGTCCGTTTTTTGACGGATGCAGCTTGATACTGAGCATGCGCAGTTCAAAAAAACGCATCCGGCAGCCAGATGTGTTTTTTGCCGCAGGACGCCGCATCCGGCGTCCATAGGCTTGCATTGTAAATTGCGCCGCATCACGCCAGATCCGGCGTGATGCGTTTTTTTCGCCGCACAAAAAACGTGCCAGGCAACGTTCAATCCGGCCGCCGCATGGGCTAAATATGCCGCATCCGGCGAAAACCGGACGCAACGCAAGGCCATGTGGCACAATACGGCGCTAATGCAAGTCTATGCGGAAGAAACGCAACCGGCAGCAAAAAAAAAACGGTTGCATTTTTTCTGCAAAGCGCCGTATTGTACCGCTCAGGAAAAACCGGATGTGTGAAAGCAGCCTAAAAGGTTCAAACAGGGGCAATTAATACAGGTAATGAGTGCAGAGTATGAGGGCTTCTTAAAGAAAAAAAAAACAGCTGGAAAAGCCAGAATTCTTGCAGGTTGCTAGGTGATCAAATACTTATTTCATGCAATAAAATGCAAATTATTTAAAAATCATACAATGCGATTTTCTGGAATTTTTGGGGGATTCTGTCACAGCTGAAATGTACAGACCTCTTCATTTTTTGGAGGTGGGAGAACTTGCAAAATCGGAGACACAAAGCTGATGGAATGGTCTTATTTTTATCTGCTAAGACTACATTTTTCAGCAGAACTCTGCTTTTCCTTAGTGCTGCAGGCCCCTCCCTCAGCACTCCTATGTGCTTCCTGATATATAGAGCTCAGTATGGACAATTTTTATTTATATGGATGATGATTCATAGATTTGAATGCAGTCACTGTGACCTACTATTTGATCGATATACATATTTATTACCACTTACAAAGTCCATATTTCATTGGTGTTTTATAGGGATCTTCAGAGCACTGCCCATGCTTTTCCCTGCATGTATAGCACAGCAGAGCACAGAATAGCTGAGCTGTGCTACACAACATGACTGTTAGAGTAATGAGAATGCGGTGAGAGTATGTTTTATTAGGCAGGGTCATAGGTGCATCAGAGTTCTATAAGACCGGGTTATTAGGTGCAAATGTATGGCCATCAGTAGTATGTTTGGCATAACATAGCTGAGCTGTGCTCCATCCTGGCTATAAGATGTTTTATTAGACAGGTCATTACATTCTTTGGAGCAGTGTCGACTGACAGCATTAGAACTACTGGAAGATGCATTCAGTAGAAATCAATGGTAAAGAAGGGTAAAGAAAGCCCTAGAGGAGTCAATATTGGGGAAGTGATAACTGGAAATCAAAGCAGGTTTAAAAAAAGGCTGTACACATGATTATGTCTGGATATACAGAAAACTGAGGCTCATAGTAATAATAATATAGCTCGGATAGCCTCTAACTTCTGTTATGGAAATGTTTACCACATGGTATTTTTTCCACAATACCTCTACACAGAAGTGCCATGGAATCGCTTCTATATAAAGAAAAGGCAAACCCAGTAAAACAAATTTGCAGGTAATGAATATAAAAATCCCCATTGCCCAATGTACAGTAACAGAAGTCAAAGCAGTTAGCGAGTTTCTATAACTTGTACACAGTCTGTACCGTCTACAATCCATAGACTACACAAATCCAACCAGACCTCATACCCATGAATGCAGGAAAGACGTTGGCCGGCGTGTAGAAGTGCTCTACCCCACCGAGGAGTTGTTCGATCAAGAGCCCTTTTCATTCCGTTGGATCCATGTGAAGTATATCAGAAAAATGCCTACAGCGTCACGTCATCACAGAGAAATCCACCTTCCCCTCATAAACACGGCAGCTTGTAACGATGTAGCAGAGCTGAACTTGTGACTCTTTACATTCAGTCTTAAGGAGAACCACAGATAACATTGTGATATTATGATGCGCTACGCCAAATGACAACACTGCTACATTAGTAAGTACGGAGCATCTGTGAAGCATGAGGCTTTTGTTACCAGCAAATTCTCCAGAAGTCAAACAGTCACACTACAAGGGAAACGCTGCTTTCTAGTGAGTCCAAAGTAACTACAGAAGCCTTTTATGTGCAGGGACTGGAAGATCTGGGCACTTACTCTCCCCATAGACGCGATCCAGCCGCATTCTCTGCAGGGTCTCAGTACCTGTGAGCCGGGTGATCAGTGTCTGTGTGTATCCAGACTGACATTCTTCACACAGCAGTCACAGGAGGTGGAGCGCACACTTCATACGTATATGCACACGCTTCCACACAGTGAAACACAGGGATTTCCACTTGCCAAAATATAGGGATTTGTCATGAACAAAGCCACCTACTCTGTACCAGAGCCGGAAATACAACATCAATTTCACCAGGTTCTCTGACTAAGATCTAATGTGTGATACATAAACGGTATCTAAAGAGAGTCTAACATGACCAACAGGATATGTGGTGTGTACCCCATCTGGAGAGAGCGCTGCTACCACCCACCCCACACAGCCGACGCGGCAGACCCATGTACACATATATACAAATTATAATTATATAATGTGTGTGTATATATTATATATATATCATATATATATATATATATATATATATATATATATATATATATATACACACACACACACACACATATATACATACATATACACATATACACATACATATACCCACCGTACACAAATATACACATTACACATATATACCCAGTAGAAATATATACAAATATACACCGAACACCTATATACACATTGCATATCTATGCAGACATATATACACAGTACAAATCTATACACTTCTATACACACAGTACACATCTATACACATTGGACACATAAAATTGTTACATTACAGTCTGGTTTAAATATTCTTGTAATCTGATTTGTGTGTGAAGCATCAGCACTAAATAGTCTAAATAAGAACAACTAAATATTTAAGTAGGGGAAGTAAATGAAAAAAAATGTAGCCAAAAATTACAAAAATAAAGATTGCAATGTGCGTATGTATTTAACCCATTTGCTATGAAGCCCCTAAACATTTTCAGTTGAAGCAATTACCTTCATAAGTCGCATGCTTAGTGAAAGGAAGTCTACCTATGTGCAATCTAAATGTCCCAGGGTCGGTCAGTATGTAATCACCTTTTTTGAAAGGCCAAAGAGGCTGAAACACCATTAAACAAGAGGCACCACTAACCAAAACGCCACAAAGATCAAGGAGATCTCCAAACAAGTCAGAGACAAAGTTGTTGAGAAGTACAAGTTGGGGTTGGAATCTAAAAAAACATCCCAATCTCTGATGATGGCCAGGAGCACCATCAAATCTATTAACCACCAATGGAAAGAACATGGTACCACAACAAACCTGCTAAGAGGGGGGCCGCCTACCAAAACTCTCACCCTGAGCAAGGAGGGCATTAATAAGAGATGCAGCACAGAGACAAAGGTAACCCTGAAGGAGCTGCAGTGTTCCTAAGCAGAGACTGGAGTATCTATCCATACGACCAAAATAAGCCATACACGACATAGAGCTGACCTTTATGGAAGAGTGGTCGGAAAAAAAGCCTTTACTTACAGCCAAAAATTGTAAGGCTCATTTTGATTTTTTTCAAAAGACATGTAGGAGACTCCCAAAAGATAGGGAGGAAGATGCGATCGTCAGATGAAACCAAAATTGAACTTTTTGACCACCAAGGTAAACCCTATGTCTGGCGCAAAACAAACACAGACCAACACCCCAAGAACACCATCCCCACAGTGAAAAATGGAGATGGCAGCATCATGTTGTGGGGATATTTTTTGGCACTAGGGACAGGGAAACCGGTCTGAGTCGAGGAGAAGATAATAGGGATGGTCAGTAGCGTAACTTGAAACACCTGGGCCCCTTTGCAGAATCTTCAATAGGGCTTCCAACCATCATGGATCTTTAAGGCCATGTACATAGTTTGTTTTTTGAAGTGTTGGTGCAATTTTGTCACAAAACGTCATGTCTATCCTTATACCAGCAAAGTCAATAGGAATTCTGAAGTATTGTGTGAACGTTGCTTATTTCTACCTAGCAGACTTGCTGCAGAAAATAATCTGCAGTATGTCAATTTTTGGTGCGTTTTTGCCTGCATTTTTCAGCCCTTCCACCCATGGACTTCATTATAAAAACCGCATAGCAAAAAACAAACCAAAAGGAGGCAAAAATGCACCTTGTTTTTGGTGCATTTTTCTCCCAGAATATGCAGATTTGTTGCAGAAAATTTCTGCACCAAATACTCAGTGTGTGCACATAGGCTAATAGTATTGGCCTTCTCGTACAGGCCAGAAGAAACTTTTGGGACATCTCAGCTCCAGGGCTTGAGTCCTGGGTGTGATTTTAAGTCCTGAATCTATTATAGTTATTCCCCCCTTGTTCTAGTAGTTTGGAAAATAAAAAATAAAGTACAGTGGAACCTCAGTTTACGAGTAACTTGGTGTGCGAGTATTTTGCTATACGAGCAAAGCTTGCTGTAAATTTGTAACTCAGTTTACGAGCAAGCTTTGCTGTACGAGCAAATACTCACCGCACACACTTCCGGTTCCGTACTTTCACCATGCTCTGACCCGCTCTTGCAGTCCGCACAAACACTCACAAACACACACACATACATATTATGCCCACCTTACCATCCGTTCCCTTGCCGGCCTACAGGTTCTTTTAGTTTGCTGGTACAGAATGTGTATCGGGTAACCATCGCGATCGATGACGGAGCTTGCACTGCCAGCTGACGTCAAAGGCAGGAGCCACTGGCCTCTGATTGGTCAGCGCGCTGCCATTTAGAAGCAGCTGACAGAAGCAGCTCCGGCATCGGTCGTGATGGTTACCCGATACACATCAAGTATCGGCGAACTACAAGAACCAGGAGGCCGGCGAGGGAACGGGAGGTAAGGTGAGCATAATATGTGTGTGTGCGTGTGTGGAATGGCACAATAGGGTACCAGGATGGGACATTGAACAAGTTGTGGAACAAATTGTCTGAGCTGGCATTATTTCCTATGGGAAATTTTGCTTTGCTAGACGAGTAACTTGGTTTACAAGTACACTCCCAGAACGGATTGTTCTCGTAAATCAAGGTTCCACTGTACATCAATATAGAATGCGAAGTTATTAGAGGGGGTGGGGGGGGGGGAAGCTTCTCAAAATCAATTTCTTGGCCAGACAGGAGATTGTATGAAGACCACTACTGTCCAGTAGCGCATTACTCAAAATTGACCTTTGCATGATAAGGGATAGAGTAATGCTTAAAAGGAGTGTACTCCGGTTTAAAACACACGCTGCCTCTCCATCCATTCTAATAGAGGCGCTGAAGATCAGATGGGGGTGTAAAAGTGTCCTCAGAGTAAAAGGGGGATACTTTGAGGAATTTAAGAATTAACACATTCTGGTTTGTTTCACAAATATTTCATTAATCTTTGCTTATATGTAAATTTGTGTTGTTGCTGCCTTCAGACTGAATCAACAATGTAAACAACAACAATGTGCACATTCCAATAAGAACAAGGAAAACCACTGCATGAACATGTGCATCCTTACTTTTGACAAATACTGTACCTCAAAAAGCATTAAAAGGTTAATAGTCTGGTAATTGAATGTAAAATTAGATCATAAAAACAGAATAAACACAAGCCGCTGTTTCCACACATGTATCGATGTTACATAATTGTAACCAAACCTGTCTAACACAGTGATTGTATTTGTACAGACTGTATCTGATGATCAAAGAAACACTATGAATCACTTTTAAAGAACACAATGAAACAAATATCTAGAAATACATATATGCAGCCGAAGTACAGTTTTTGGGTTTATATATAATCCTTAAAAAATTATTCAAACATCATGAACTTTTCCACAATTTCACGTTACACCCACAAACTTAAATGTATTTTATTGGGATTTTATGTGCTAGACCAACACTAAGTAACACGTATTTCTGAAATGTAAAGGAAATTATACATGGTTTTCTAAATATTTTAAAAATATAAATCTGAAAACTGTGATGTGCATTTGTGTTCGGCCCCCTGTAGTCTGGTACCCCTAAATAAAACTTTTGAGTGACCAACTGTCTCCAGAAGTCACCTAATTAGTAAATTGAGTCCACCTGTGTAGAATTTATTCTCAGTATAGTGTCAATTGTCCTGTGAAGACCTCAGAGGTTTGTTTGAGAACATTAGGGATAAACAACATCATGAAAACCAAGGAACACACCAGACAGGTCAAAGATAAAGTTGTGGGAAAAGAAGAAAACAGGGTTAGATGATACAAAAAAAATGGCACAAGCTGTTAACATTTAACGGAGCACTGTTCAATCCATCAGCCAAAAATGGAAGGTTGTATTACACAACTGCAAACCTAGCAACACATGGACACCCACCTAAGCTGGCATCCCAGACAAAGAAAGCACTAACTAAAGAAGCAGGTAAGAGGCCCATGGTCACTGGCTCTGGAGGAGCTGCCAAGGTACACAGCTCAAGTGGGAGAATCTGTCAACAGAACAACTATTAGTCGTATACTTCACAAATCTGTACTTTATCAAAAAGTGGCAACAAGAAAGCCATTTAATTTTTTGAAGGCAGGCAATAAAAAGTTGAAGTTTTCAAAAAGCCACATAGGGAACACATCTAGCAAGTGGAATAAGGTGCTCTGGACAGATGAGACCAAAGTAGACCTTTTTGGGTTAAATGAAAAATGCTGTGTGTGGCAGAAAACGGTCACTGCACATCACCCTAAGTACACCATCCCCATCGTCATACATGGTGGTGGCAGCATCATGCTGTGGAGATGCTTTGCTTCAGCAGGGATCGGGAAACTTTTCAGAGTTCATGAAAAGAAAGATGGAGCTACAGTGCAGCCCTTAAGGAGAACCTGTTCAAAGCTGCAAAAAAGTTGACATTGGGAACTAGGTTCACCTCCAGCATGACAACGACCCTAAATATACTGCCACAGCTACAATGAATGGTTTAGATCAAAGCATATTCATCTGTGTGAATGTTCCAGTCAAAGTCCAGACCTAAATCATATTGAGAATCTGTGACAGGAGTTCAAAAATTGTTGTTCACAGATGCTCTCCATCTAATCTCCATGAGTTACAGCTATTTTTCAAAGAAGAATGGGCATAATGTCATCCTCTAGATGTACAAAGCTGGTAGAGACATACCTCAAAACACTTGCAATATTAACTGCAGCAAATGGTGGTCCTATAAAGTATTGACCCATGGGGCTAAACACAAAAGCACATCAAACTTTTAAGATTCATATTGTTAAATATTTTGAAGAACCAAGTATCATTTCCTGTACACTTCACAAATACTTGTAAAGAGTCAGTGTATCACAAAATCCCAACAAAATAAATTTAAGTTTGTGGAAAAGTTCACGGGGTAGGAATACTTTTTCAAAACACTATAATGCAGCAAACACCTATGAACAACCGCAGGAACAGCGCTAATAAATAGGTTGCTTTGTCTTAAAATACATGCCTGAAGTCACAGTGTGACTGCAGACTTGTAATCCTCACATCTCGCGCATAGGAGAATCCTCACAGTGCGCAGTGTGCACGATGTGACGATTCACAAGTCTGTTGTCGCAAAGTTACTGCAGACTTGTAGCTTAAGACCTGACAACCCCTTTAAGTCTAAGGCGGGCTTTGCACGTTGCGACATCGCAAGCCGATGCTGCGATGTCGCAAGCCGATGCTGCGATGTCGCAAGCCGATGCTGCGATGTCGCAAGCCGATGCTGCGATGTCGCAAGCCGATGCTGCGATGTCGCAAGCCGATGCTGCGATGTCGCATGCGATAGTCCCCGCCCCCGTCGCAGGTACAATATCGTGTGATAGCTGGCGTAGCGAAAATTATCGCTACGCCAGCTTCACACGCACTCACCCGCCCTGCGACCGTCGCTGTGGCTGGCGACCCGCTTCCTTCCTAAGGGGGCGGGTCGTGCGGCGTCATAGCGACGTCACACGGCAGGCGGCCAATAGCGGCGGAGGGGCGGAGATGAGCAGGATGTAAACATCCTGCCCACCTCCTTCCTTCCGCATATCCTACGGAAGCCGTGGTGACGCCGGTAGGAGATGTTCCTCGCTCCTGCGGCTTCACACACAGCGATGTGTGCTGCCGCAGGAACGAGGAACAATATCGGACCGTCGCGTCAGCGTAATTATGGATTACGCCGACGCTGCACCGATGATACGATTACGACGATTTTGCGCTCGTTAATCGTATCATCTAGGCTTTACACACTAAGATGTCGCATGCGATGCCGGATATGCGTCACTTTCAATTTGACCCCACCGACATCGCACCTGCGATGTCGTAGTGTGCAAAGCCACCCTAAGGCCATGTGCCCACGGGAGCTTTCTTCTGCGGATTTTGCTGCGGAAAACCTGCGGCTTTATCTGGATTTTCCAGATAAATCTGCAGGTTTTAGCATGTACAGACACTCCCCATGTTATCCTATGGGACATGGGGAGTGTCTGTGCCCACGTTGCGGAATGTGCGACTGCGGAATATGTTGCGGATATCCCGCAGCCGCACATAATTGCATGTCAATTATTCCTGTGGGTTTACCTGCGGATGGTCCCATGCTTACATGCCTTGATAGCAGACACCCGGCTTTCCCTCGGAGGCTGGAGTGCGGTGGATCCATGAGCAGAAAGGAGGAGGTGGGCGGGGCCTGCACGAGCTCCGGTCATGTGACAGCCAGAGCTAGTTCAGGCCCGCCCACCTTCTCCTGCACAGTGTAGAGATGCTGACAGACGCCGGAGAGAAGTGCTGTGTGATGGAGGTAAGTATGAACTCCCCTGATCACTGCAGCACTTGTTCTGCATTGAGGATGCAGTGCCGAAGCCATGGTACTGTAGCCTCAACGCAGAATGCCCGCAGGATAGCCGCACGACATTCCGCAAATAAACCGCAGCATTGAAACAGACAAAGTTGTGCTGCGGTTTTCTGGGCGCTCCTGCGGAATGTCCTGCGGATATAACCGCGTTACACTTTCCCCCGTGGGCACATAGATTGTAGTAGTATGTGTACTTCGCTCAGAATATTACGGAGATAGGAACATATACCCACTTTTGCATTAGAAGCAGACAAAAGTCATGACCCAGGCAAGCGTTTCTATATACTGACAGCTACTAGAGATCTTAGAAAGGAGGAGGAACTGAACCACAAATGACTAAAGGTCAAGTTCATACGTGACTTTTTGCAGTTTTGTTTTTTTTTTCTATAGAAAAGCGGCATTTTACAGGAATTGCAAAAGCTAGGACATTTCAGTAATCCCATGCACAGGCTTGTTTATTTCCTGCCTTGAGTTTGAGAATTGCAGCATTTTTGGTAAGTTTGCAATATGTCAATTTTTTCAACGTTTTGCTTTTTTGCACTGTAGACAAATCATACATGTAATCATCCATGTAATCAATAGGAAAGAGCTGCATTTTAGAAGCAGCTTTATTAATGCAAAGAGAGAACATTTTGGCTGCAAAAAAAAAAAAAAATGGTACAAAAGGCCCACGTGTGAACATTGACTTCTTTAATTTGTTAAGGCAAATAGAAAATACAGCCTTTTCCCCACACTGCTCTATCAGATCTCAGCTGTACTGTAAAGTCACGTGTGGAAGATACACTGTGGATTTTCTACAGGTATGTGTGTCAGGAAAATGCATTGCATTACAGCGGAAGCAAAGGGATTTTAGCAACAGAAATGAACCCACATTACTTTATGCGGCAGATCTTTATCCAATTCATAAAATGGAATCTATAGAAGATCTACTTTTAACACAGAATTTATTTGGATCCACCACAAAATCTGCCACAGAAAATGTGGATAAGTGATATTTCTCGTGAATTTAAGGGATTGTCTGGGACTTTAGGACTAATCACCGATCTGTAAGACAAGTCATCAATGCAAGATCCAGTAACCTCTACAGAACAGTTGAAATCTACTCTGGTAGCAGGTAAATGTAAGCAATGTATGAGGTGAAACATGCTTCATTTCCCATTCACTTTAGGAGACCTGTGCCACAACGCAGTTGAAAAGGAGACAAAAGGCCCAGTACTTGGCAGCAGCCTCTAGGCACTGTATAGGGATGCTTTGTTTCGCCTGCGTAAGCTTCTTCTGGGGAAAAAAATCGAATGGCCACGTATGGATCTTTACTCATCCCCCAGGTCCAGCGCCAGCTCTACAGTCGCCAGCAGTTTTTTTTCCCCCAACTACAGCGGTGACGAAATGACTACAGCACATAGCACTACTGCAGGCAATCATAGACATAGATGCTGAGCTCAGTGATTAGCTGCAGCAGTGTGTGCGCTGAAGTCATGAAGTCAACGCTCCGAGTAAGGAAAGCTGTACTGCAATTGGCTATTACAGGCGACAAGCGCAATTTTTCATCTGTTTTGAGAAATGAGACCCAATGTGTATTAGGAAGTGTATAATGTGCACATCCTGCCTCAATGTAAAGGCTGTATTCTGGTGAGGATTATTAGTTGTGGAGCTGCATTCCTATAATACACACATAATAGTCACCCAATATATAACAGACATATTCTTCTGGCATGTGCTGTCCAAATCGAACAATAAAAGGGAAATGCCTACCCACACGTGTTGAGAAACCATTTCCTTAAAAACAAGCCCTTAAAGACAAATGCAGGCGATGTAAACAGCTGGCCGCTTACCTTGACACACGTAACCAGGTTTTTTGGTGAAAGGCTTGTCGCAGCTTTTGCACGTTAGGGTGTCCATCATGGCAGCAGTGACAAATGTATGGCCATTGCTTTTGTGCTTCTCTTTGCCTTTATCACTTGGCTCCTTCTCTTTGTCTTTGGATTTCTCCTTTTCCTGAGGAACAGAAGACGACAAAAAGTTAAAAAGTCAAGTATTTTTTTTCTAAACCTACAGCGCAATGTGTGCTTCTGTATTAAAGTACAGCAACATTTCACAAGTGGCAATAGCAGGTTACAATGGTAGAAAACACAAAAAACTAATCCAAACCCTACATAAGTAACAAAAAGAACTAGTGGTTTTACAGAAATCTCAGACCGGCCGAACTAGAGAAGAGTCGTGGAGCCGGACCTTACCTCACCGTGCCACGATCCTACATATCTTATCCGAATTTGGGGCACGTCAATAAATTTACTCCACGGCATCCTGAGGCTAGATCCGACCCCACATCTACAGAGGGTGGGCGCTAATTACATCGCACAGACATAGCACCTCATACTGGAGCTGCAATCATCAGACGCTAGAGGCAAGTCAGTGAGGAAGGAAGTGGAAAAAAAGGACTTCTGCTTTTTAGTAACCCACTATGGTAATATTTTCTCCTTTACTTCACTACCTAATCAAAGATTTCTCACAGAAACTGATACTGCTTTACCAGAAACCTGGTTAGAAGTCTTCCCTCAGAGCTAGTGCATGTGAAAAAGAAGCTAAAAGCAGTTTTCCACCTTAGAGAACAGTGTTTTTTCTTCAGTATGTGTAACACGGGACAAAATTCATTTTTTATTTGCAATTAAATTTCATTATATTTTGTAGTTTGCCTTTAACAGCCAGTAGCAGATGTGCAATGTCCCATGATGTAATATGCTATGTTTCATGTATTTACTGTGGTATATTATAAATGCATGTGTGGATATTTAAAGGGAACCTGTCATGTCCAATATGCACTCAGAACCACGAGCAGTTCTGGGTACGTATTTCTAATCCCTGCCTAACTGTCCCTGTATCTAGTAGCATACATAAAGAAATCTTTAGAAAAAGTATTTCCAAAGATCCTTAATAATATGCTAATGAGTGCAGGTACGTTATTTCCCCCCAAATAGTCTGCCCTCTTAGCATGTTAGCAAGCCCACAGGGGCGTGCTAACATGCAATTCAATGCCTATTGCATAGCGTTATCAGCGGTGACGCGCGTACCTGTGTCCATTGTCACCACGTCAGATGCTGGGCAGTGCGCATGATCAGAAGTCACCGCACTTCCAGTCATGCGCACTATGAAGTCGGGTGTACGTGTCCCGGCTTCAGAGTGGTCAAGTGCGCGTGACCGGAAGTGTAGTGACTTCTGATCGTTTCCCACATGACTGCTTTATTTTAGCCTAATTTTTTTAAACAGTTTTTTTTATTGTTAGGAAGTTAAAAGGGTTCAAAATCTATTAACAATTTCTCATTTTTCCAACATAAATTGTAAAACCATTTTTTTGGGGTATCACATCGCATTTGAAAGGACTTTGAGAGGCCTAGGTGACAGAAAATACTCCAAGGTAACACCATTCTAAAAACTGCACCCCTCACACTGCTCAAAACCACAACCTAGAAGTTTAATAACCCTGGAATGAAAAAATAAATAAATTACGGTATATTTTACCTAAAAAAATGTTGCTTTTGCCTCAATTTATTTACTTTACAAGAAATAACACAACAAAATGGACTCCAAAATGTGTTATTCACTTTATTAGAGTGGCGATAACCCAAGTGATCAGAAACCTTTGCTTGGACAAATAGGAGGGCTCGAAAAGGACGAAGCGCCATTTGAAATTTCGACCACACATTTGGCTAAAATAGATTGCGGGCCCCATGCTGCATTTGCAGGAATCCTAAACAGTAGAAACCCCCCACAAGTGACCCCATTTTGGAAACTACACCCCTGAAGGATTTTATCCAAGGGTTTAGTGAGCATTTTGAACTCACAGGTGCTTCACAGAATTTGATAACATTAGGTCGTCATATTGAAAATTTTAATTTTTTTCCACAAAACTGTTGCTTTATCAACAAATTTCGCACTTTTTCAAGAGGTACCACTAAAAGTAGCCCCACAATTTGTTACCTACTTTCTTATGAGCGTGGCAATATTCCACATGTAATAAAAAAAAAAAAGTTCGTTAGGACAAATGAGAGGGCTTGGAACGGAAAGAGCAATATTGGCATTTTGGAAAGCAAATTTACCTGCAATAGACTGCGAGCACAATGACGCATCTGCAGAGCCTCTAAGATACCAAAACATCAGAAACTCCCACAAATGACCCCCTTTTGGAAACTAGACTCCTCAAGAAATTTATGTGGTGGTGTGATTAGCATTTTAAACCCATAGGTGCTTCACAGAACTTTTTAAAATGTGGATGTGAAAATGATAGTTGTGCTTTTTTTCTATAAAATGTTATTTCAGCTCAAGATTTGAAATTCTGACAATGGTTAATAAAAGAAAACAGACCCATAATTTGCTATGCAATTTCTCTTGAACACATTGATACCCCATACATGGTCAAAAACTAATGTTTAGGCAAATGGCAAATGATTTTTAGGCAAATGATTTTTGCAATGCAAATTTGGACAACTTGTTGAATTTATAGAGCCTCTGAGGTACCAAAAATGTAGAAACCACAACATGTCACCCCATTTAGCAAACTAAACCCTATAAGGAATGCATCTATTGGTGTGGTGAGTATTTTTAACCCACAAATTACACAGAATGCTTTTAGATTGGGCCGTGAAAATGAAAAACGTAGGGTTTTTCAGCTAAAATTTTATTTTAGCCACAAAATTTAAATTCACACACAGGGTAACAAGACAAAATGGACAGGACAATTTGTTATGTAATTTTTACTGACCATGGCAATACCCTATATGTAGTCGTACTATATTTCAGTACACGGCGGGGATCGTATGGAAAGGAGAACCACTTTTTAATTAGAATGCAGATTCTGTTTCAATAAATTGTGGCCTCCATTAGCAAGCCCCTGAGGGGCCAGATCAGCAGAAACTCCACAAGTGACCCCATACTGGAAACTTCCCTCCAGAAGGAATTAATCTAGGAGGTATAGTGAGTATTTTGAACCCACAGGCACCTCACAGAACTTTATAACACTGTGATGTGGAAATATAACATTTCAGTGGTAAAAATGTAATTTTATTTATAAGATGAAAATTTGACAGTTACACAAGGGTTAAAAGGTAAAAACGGATCTCAATTTACTGTGCAATTTCTCCCGAACGAGGTGATGCCCTATATGTCATCAGAGACTACTGTTTGGTCACATGCTGAGCAGGAAGGAGCGCTATTCGATTTTTGGAGTACAGATTTTGCTAAAATATTTTGCAGAAACCCTAAGTGCCAGAATAGCCGAAACATCCCAAAAGTGACCCCTCTGTACCAATTGCACATCTCAAATAATAAAATCTATGGCTGCAGTGACTATTTTGTAGTATATACGTCATGCTATTTTTCTGGAGAATTACCATAGATTTGGGAGCACAATGATCACTGGATTTTATTTGGGGGGAGGGGGGGGTCAGGAGCCATATCACTTTTCCAGAGTCTTTGGTCTATCAGTGAAGTCGGAGCCCCCAATATTTCCAGTGACAGACTTCAGTGGGGGCTGGTTTTGTGATAGATAAGTTAGGAGTTTTATTGTTAAAATTTTGGGGTACAGAACCTTTTTTTGATCGCTTTCAGTATAAGGCTGGGATCACATTCTTCTCCTGCACTGCTCTCATACATCGGGGTTTCCATGTAAATCCCCCAAAAAATGTGATTTAGACAAAACCAGTCAATCTAAAGAGGAAGATGGAGACACTTTGGGCTCAGTTTGGCATCTGTTTCGCTGGTGTATTATTAGGTGTGTACAGAGGTGTGGTTGTCCACATTTGTGCGCTAAAAAGCCACCTAAAATGATGGGACATTGCCAGGCCGGAACAGAGACCAGACGGAGTCCAAAGTGTCTCCATCTGCCTCAGAGTTAGACAAGCATTTGGTGGTGGTGGTGTTGTCACAGTGTGAGCTGCAGTTTGTAGTCAATACAGAAGTGTCCTACACTGTATGAATGGAACACTAACAAGCCCAAACTACTTGAATAACAACATTAATCCAGTCATCATGTCTCTGCATGAACAACACAGGCCTAATTTTATCTTCATGAACGATAATACTCCAGCTCCTCGAGGTTGCATCATTAAGGAACAGCTGCTGGAGACTGGAGTACCTCAAATGGAGTGGCCTGCTCTATCTCTAAACATGAATTCCACAGAAAACTTATGGGATCAGCTGAGTCACCGTGTAGAGGTTTGTAACTCTGTACCCTAGAACCTCAATGACCTGAGAGATGACCTTCAAGAAGACTGGAATGCCTCAGCAGATAATAACTCTATTTGTGAACAGCATGAGACGTTATTGGCATGCTGTAATTGAGGCTCAAGACCACATGACATGTTTTTGAGACACTGGCATTTTTGGGGGGGTTATACCTACCACTGTTGTTGGCTTTTGCTTCAATAAATTGTTTGAGATAAGGAAATCAACATTAAATGCCCTACTCTACTTTCATGATAAAATATCACTGTTAGGGTACTTTCACACTTGCGTTTTTTTCCTTCCGTCACAATCCGCCCTTTTGTAAAACAGCGGAATCCGTTAACGGATTCCGCTGTTTCCCATAGACTTGTATGGACGACTGATTGTACCAAAAGTACCTGCGTTGCTTCCGCTGGCCGACGCTGCGTTGCTTCCGCCGGGCAGAAGCAAGGCAGCATGTAACGTTTTTTGAGCGGCGGAATCCTATATTTTTCACTGCGAATGATCATTTTTTTTTTTTTTTTTAAATCACAGAAACTGTATTTGTCTCTCGGTGGCCGAATGTTCAGCTGAGCCCCCGGCATGTGAGAGCTCTCAGCTGAGCGCCCGGCCGCCGGCATGTGAGAGCGCTCAGCGCCCGGCCGCCGGCATGTGAGAGCGCTCAGCTGATCGCCCGGCAGCCGGCATGTGAGAGCGCTCAGCTGATTGATCACAATAGTCTGCTGCCGGTAAAACTGTAAAGAAGGAAAAAAAAAAAAATTTAAAAAAAAAGCTTTCCATTGTTTTGTACGGTCCGTTGCATCTGTTGTGCCATTTTATGCAACACATCCGTCACACAACGCAATGCAACGGATGCCGTTCAACGCAAGTGTGAAACTAGCCTTATGTGAATTTTTTATGTTTTCCATACATTTCACCTGAAAGCCAAATATCCCTATTTTTTGTGAGTAGTAGAGGTGGATCCACGCAATGGATTGTAAAAAGCTATGGAGTATCTGGCACAACAAACTCTATTAATCATAGCATGATATAAAGTATGCTTATGTTATGTGCAATTGTGCGAGTATATTGCCATGACTGTATTGCCGTATATGCCCCAATGAGCAACTAAAACCAGGACAGCTCCTCTCAATTTTGGCTTGATGAATACGAACAACGGTCTAATAATTAGGTCTACAGATTCTGAATGTAAAGCAAACGCCAAGGTTCGGCATGTCTGGACAAGACGGAGCTCATCTGTCACTTCCCGTCATTGTGGATGAATAAAGCTGCAGGAAAAAATAAACCTTGAGACATTTTCTTGTTTCAGATGTTTTGTGAAAGGATAAACATTGCTGATCTATATTTAATGTTGCGCGTCGCTTTCCTTGTTTCTCCCTAGTCTCTATTAGACGTCCGGGATGATTTCTTTCACTAAGAATATTTGTTTTCAGGCTTCACAGTGAATGAACGACTACTTATGTAGTATCAGAGAAAGAGAAGAAAAAAGAAAAAAAAAAAGAACTGGCTCCGCTTGCATAATTGCCATCTGCAGCTAGATAAAACAAATACAACATGTCCATACTCAACATCCTTCCACGTTAGTAAATGTGTGGGAGGTGTGCAATGAGATCCTCCTTGTGCAATAATATTAGTGGTAGAAATTGTGTGGAAATAAACAGAATAGAACTAGTCAACGGTCAGCACATGCCCAGTGCTTTAACGAAAGAATGTAAAAAAAACAAAACAAACAAAAAAACGCATTCAGGATTCTCAGCACCAACCTATAGGTGACCATACACCTTCACAAACTGTCGGCCGAATATCAGAAAGCTTGTTCAGCCAAAAACTTTCTGTCCTTACTGCACGATATATCTAAACACGTGACCAGGAGAGGGAGAAGTGAACACGTGACCAGGAGAGGGAGAAGTAAACCATTGCCCATAGAGAGAGGCATAAACCATTGCCAGGCGAGAGAGGAGTAGACAAATGCCCATAGATAGAGAAGTAAACCATTGCCAGTCGAGAGAAGTAAACCATTGCCAGTCGAGAGAAGTAAACCATTGTCAGGTGAGAGAGAGAAGTAAACCATTGTCAGGTGAGAGAGAGAAGTAAACCATTGCCAGTCGAGAGAGATAAGTCAACCACTGCCAGGAGAGATGGAGTAAACCATTGCCAGGAGCAGGAGAGAGGAGTAAACCATTGCCAGCAGCTGGAGAGAGAGGAGTAAACCATTGCCAGGAGCTGGAGGGAGAGGAGTAAACTATTGCCAGGAGCAGGAGAGAGAGGAGTAAACCATTGCCAGGAGCAGGAGAGAGAGGAGTAAACCATTGCCAGGAGCAGGAGAGAGAGGAGTAAACCATTGCCAGGAGCAGGAGAGAGAGGAGTAAAACCATTGCCAGGAGCAGGAGAGAGAGGAGTAAAACCATTGCCAGGAGCAGGAGAGAGAGGAGTAAACCATTGCCAGGAGCAGGAGAGAGAGGAGTAAACCATTGCCAGGAGCAGGAGAGAGAGGAGTAAAACCATTGCCAGGAGCAGGAGAGAGAGGAGTTAAACCATTGCCAGGAGCAGGAGAGAGAGGAGTAAACCATTGCCAGGAGCAGGAGAGAGGAGTAAACCATTGCCAGGAGCAGGAGAGAGGAGTAAACCATTGCCAGGAGCTGGAGAGAGAGGAGTAAACCATTGTCAGGAGCTGGAGAGAGAGGAGTAAACCATTGCCAGGAGCAGGAGAGAGAGGAGTAAACCATTGCCAGGAGCAGGAGAGAGAGGAGTAAACCATTGCCAGGAGCAGGAGAGAGAGGAGTAAACCATTGCCAGGAGCAGGAGAGAGAGGAGTAAACCATTGCCAGGAGCAGGAGAGAGAGGAGTAAACCATTGCCAGGAGCAGGAGAGAGAGGAGTAAACCATTGCCAGGAGCAGGAGAGAGAGGAGTAAACCATTGCCAGGAGCTGGAGAGAGAGGAGTAAACCATTGCCAGGAGCAGGAGAGAGGAGTAAACCATTGCCAGGAGCAGGAGAGAGGAGTAAACCATTGCCAGGAGCAGGAGAGAGGAGTAAACCATTGCCAAGAGCAGGAGAGAGGAGTAAACCATTGCCAGGAGCAGGAGAGAGAGGAGTAAACCATTGCCAGGAGCAGGAGAGAGAGGAGTAAACCATTGCCAGGAGCAGGAGAGAGAGGAGTAAACCATTGCCAGGAGCAGGAGAGAGAGGAGTAAACCATTGCCAGGAGCAGGAGAGAGAGGAGTAAACCATTGCCAGGAGCAGGAGAGAGAGGAGTAAACCATTGCCAGGAGCAGGAGAGAGAGGAGTAAACCATTGCCAGGAGCAGGAGAGAGAGGAGTAAACCATTGCCAGGAGCAGGAGAGAGAGGAGTAAACCATTGCCAGGAGCTGGAGAGAGAGGAGTAAACCATTGCCAGGAGCAGGAGAGAGGAGTAAACCATTGCCAGGAGCAGGAGAGAGGAGTAAACCATTGCCAGGAGCAGGAGAGAGGAGTAAACCATTGCCAGGAGCAGGAGAGAGGAGTAAACCATTGCCAGGAGCAGGAGAGAGAGGAGTAAACCATTGCCAGGAGCAGGAGAGAGAGGAGTAAACCATTGCCAGGAGCAGGAGAGAGGAGTAAACCATTGCCAGGAGCAGGAGAGAGGAGTAAACCATTGCCAGGAGCAGGAGAGAGGAGTAAACCATTGCCAGGTAGCGGCTTGTCTGCCTGCTGAAAAAGGATCAGGTGTTTTAACACCCACTTTCAGATCCTTATCTTCCCCACCAGAATCTACAGTCGGGATGCACAAATACAAATTAGATGGCCAGACAATCGCGCAAAAATCAGCAGGTTGAGCTGTCTGATCTACTGCGTATGGTGGGGCTTAGGCTCCATGTACATGACATAGAGGTGTGCAGAAGGCTGTACAGTGCTACTCTGTCTCTGCAGCTTTGTACTATAGAATATGTGGCACTCCATGTACCACCACATTGTATTCTGTACAGCAGAAAACTAAAGGGTTATTGTCCTCTGTAGGATTTTTCTCTAAGGCCACATACAGGTCTTTGGGTAAACTATTCTGGCGTTGCCAACTGAAATAACAAAACCACAGACATGAAACCCTACAATGGGTTATAAGTCATTTTGTGCTAAAAAAAATAAAAATGTGTCCATAGTTGCGCAAATTTTATTTCTTCTGTTCCATTTAAGATGAAGTAGGAGGAAAAAAAATCTCTTCATTTGCCTTTCCTAACAGAAACGGCTTGGTGGAATATTGTAGAACTTTTTATAACTGGATTTTGCAAATTGTAGACATGTCTGGAATATTCACAGATGTTTGGTTGTTTCTGTAACGGATATAGATCTAAGTATATTTGTGTCGCTCGTGTGTCCCTCTACTAGAACTAGTGGCCTCAACTGATAGAATGGCAGAGGAGCCATACATCATAACTCATCCCAAAGTGACATTTCCAGAGGTGGACAATTTAAGAGAAATCCTGTGAACATGCCATAAATATCTAAGATGGGACTACTTTTTTGTATATTAAATAATAAGAAAAAAATGCATGTCAAGAAGTAGTCACATGATAATCTCTAAATATTTGCATAATTGAAGAAACCTATCCCTCAGAGAAAGCAAAAACAAAGGTTTAGAGGTAAAACGAGCATGAACACCAATGTATCCAGCCAATATCCGAGAAGTGACTCCAATCCTATGGACACTTACCTTTGTTTTCTTACCACTGGACATTTTATTCCTGATATAGCTAAATGTGCGGCTCACTTTGGTCACATTTTTGCCCTCTGGGTCCTTCTGAGAGGGGCTCGGTGGCAACTGGTTGTTACATTCCTCAGATATGCTGGAATGGGTGTTGAGAAGCAGTAATTAGAGATTATTGGAACTCATAGGAAATGCACGTCAACATTTGAAGTTTCTTTTTCCAATGATATTTATCAGACAATCCCAATTCTGGATTGTATATAAGCGCTCATGGATTTCTACAAACAGGTCAGATCGTAAAATACGTAACGCAAAAAAACTCTGTGTCTAATTACCAATGACATCGGCCTTAACAGAATCATGTGAAGTATTCTTAAGGGCAACCTGTCTGCAGGAGAAAAGCCATTCATCTCCAGCCATAGTGATAATGTGCACTAAAGCGGGCTTTACACGCTACGATATTTCTAGCAATTGCTAGCGATATTGTACGCAAAAGCACCCGCCCCCGTCGTGCATGCGATATCGTGTGATCGCTGCCGCAGCGAACATTATCGCTACGGCAGCGTCACACGCACTTACCTGGTCGGGGGCGTCGCTGTGACTGCCGGACAATCCCTCCCTCAAGGGGGAGGTGTGTTCGGCATCACGGCGACGTCACTAAGCGGCCGCCCAATCAAAGCGGAGGGGCGAAGATGAGTGGGACGAACATCCCGCCCACCTCCTTCCTTCCTCATTGCGGGTGAGACGCAGGTAAGGTGAGGTTCCTCGCTCCTGCGGTGTCACACACAGCGATGTGTGCTGCCGCAGGAACGACGGACAACATCTATAAACAACCATTAACAATTTTTGGTTTTAGGACGACCTCTCCATGGTGAACGATTTTCACCACTTTGGCAGACGTTTAAGGTCGCTGGTAAGTGTTACACGCTGCAATACCGTTATCGGCGACGGATGTGCGTCACTAACGACGTGACCCCAACGATAAAACATTAACGATATCGTAGCATGTAAAGCCCCGTTTAGGCCTCCCTCAGACATCAAAGTTTCACGTACGTGTTCGATCTGTATTTTTCACGACTACAACACGTACCCATTATAGTCTATGCTGCTATTTACAGATCAGTGTTTTTTTGTGGATTATGTGTCTGGCCAAAAATCAGGGAGACACGTCAATTTTTAACAGTCACCACAAATACAAGGCTATGGGTCAGTGAAAAACAGAAATAGGTTATTTATTAGGGATGATCGAATACTTCGATTATCCGGCTTCACGAATATTTTCCTAATACCTCGCCGCTATTCGACTATTCGATGCGCAATGTAAGTCTATGGGAAGCCCGAATAGTTTTTATTCAGGTTTCCCATAGACTTACATAGTGCATCGAATATTCGCGAATAGTTGAATAGCAGCGAGGTATTCGGAAAATATTCGCGAAGCCGGATAATCGAAGTATTCGATCATCCCTATTATTTATCCATCTGTGAAAATCATTGATGGAACAAGGATCTAAAACACTTAACAGTAACATTTTTTTTGTGTGTGTAAAAACTGTGATGTCTGAATGAGGTCTAATGGGAAGTGATCCCGGCAGCACACAATGTGAACAGTGAGCGCACAGTGTCTGCTCCGCAGAGTGTGTACAAAGCAGGAGAGCAATCAAGGAGCAGGCGGAGTGATTGGGGATTCACAAGACCCCCTTTAAGCATCTGAATTTGTGCAAAAAAAAAAAAAAACAAGAAAACAAAGTTACCTGTGTGCCAATGTATTACTGCCAACATTTAAGGGTCGGGAACCTGTAAGGAGTAGAAGATAGTAAAAATATAATGATAAAATGAACCAAATATTGGTGTGAGACCTATAATCTGACAGTATGAGCGATGAAGCGTGCACTGTGAAACATCCGATTGTGCGGTTATAAACTCTGTATAGGGACATTATAGACAAAAAAGTAACAAAACAGTCTATAAGGTCTTGGGGGGTGTTTGGTTTTTTACACAATAATACGTGCGCTGGAAATCACAGGCTTTTGGCATTGAAAGTAACCAAATAATGCAAACAAAAAAAATAAGTCACATTACTAGACACGGCATGTCTATATACATTTTTTTCTTTAATGCCCAGCACTCCAGTGTGAGAAGCCAACCGACATACAATAAACCTAATGTGGGCTTCTAAAATGAGATGTGCCACCAAATTCCAATATATTACTATAGAAATACTTAAAACCGATGAGCAAATCGTGGACCTTGCAAGTGGTGAAAAAAACAGACGTGATCTAAAAGGCAAGCTTCAATATAGCACAAGCAGCCATCAATATGAGAGCAAAGCACACAGACTGCAGTGGTGGGGCAGAGCCACGGACAAGACAGCGGAAGCATTTACTTACTATCTGACTCGTCCTCACTGGACGAGGTGCCAATAGAAAAGGCATGTTTAGGCTTAGATACAAGCGGAGAGATGCTGAAGGAGAAGGATATTCGCCTCTTTGGTTGTATCCGACCCTGGACTGAGAAGTGGGTTAACAGCAGATGTTAGGGCATGCACATTAAAAATAAGCAAGAAAAACAGACTGGGCGGCAGAGGCAGAGGTGCGGCCAGAGGAAAATGATATGCGATTGAATATTATGGGATCAACCTACATGATCAGGATGGAAACAGCAACACGGATGTGTCAAGTATATTACATATGTGGCCTATTGGAGAATATAAAGGTGTTGTCTGATTTAAAGGGAATCTGTCAGCAGCTTTTTGCTATGTGATCTGAGGACAGCATACTGTAGAGCAGGGATCCCGAACCTGTGGGTTAAGAGATACATGTGGCTCGCGGCTGTATACCAGCCTATTGCATTAGCACCAGGGCTATGAAGAGCAGGTCTTCAGATGGTGAGTTATGTGAGTAGGCCAGCACAGAAGAGCAGATCTGGACGCCACATACTGGCCTTGGGGGTTTACATATTATTTAAAGTATGGTAAGCTGGAGGCCGGATGACACTACCTGTCAGAGGAGGTGTTTGAAGCTGGATGTGACAGTGTGGTGGGAGTGCTTGATGGGAGATTCCTGAAGTGGGGTATTGTAGGAACCCCTGAATCTTGGTATATTGCCTTGATGTGATTTTTGTGGAAAGGTTTTGGCTGTCATTATACCAGTAATGTGGGCTCTTGGTGTCACTACTCTGGAAGCTTGATATGGTTCACGACCCGCTCACAAATTGTGGCTTTGATCCTCTCGAAAAGCTGAATGTGGCTCTAAAGGTCAGTAAGGTTGGGGACCACTGCTGTAGGGGTTAAACACAGAATTCAGAGATGCGTCTCTTTTCAAGGTACATGCTGTTGTTTACTTGCAATGATTGTTTTAGCATTAGGAGGATTACATCAGCTACAGCAGAGGGAGAGTCCTAATCTGACCACACACCCGTATGTGATTAGCAGCTCACTGTCTATAGACATTGTACATACAGAGCATGGTGTGGGCAGAGGCAGCTTTCTCAGCTTTACTGTATTGCAAAATGTAAAAACTCTGTCACAACTGCTTCACACAGTAAACCAAGTGATAAATTGTTGAATTAGGGTCTCATTTCCTGCATCATGCTGCTCTCCGATGATATTGCAATAATCTATTATTAACCAAAGGGTTTTTCTCGAGGCCCTGTTGTTTCGACCAGAACAGAAAGTAGCTAAAAGTAACATTTGTAGAACACATGGACAGGCCATGGATTTCAAAAACAGCAGAGGGAAAAATAGAGAATTTTTCATGCTGAAAAATCCACACAAAATAAACATGGTTTCTGGCACAGTTTTGTAAAAACACTTTGCTGTTGATGCTTCTCATTTTAATGCTATGTTCACATAGGTTTTTCTTCCTTTTCTGATTAAGAAAATTCTGATTAATTTTCTGATTAAGATTTTTGGCAATATTTTTGTGTATGGAGTGTATTTTTTTCTGCTTTAAGTCCTATTTGGAGTGCTTTTTTTTCCCAAGCAGAAACACCTCAAGAATTGATGCTTCTTTTGAAATGTGGAAAAAAAAACAACACATGGCAAAAAAACAGCACAATGTGCACAAGGTAGATTTCCCTACTATGAATAGGAAGCGAATTCAAAGAGACTTGAAACAATCGGAATCTACTCCAAAATCCATAAGAAAAGCTTCATGTGAACATGCCTCATGCCAGATTCCCGCACGTTAGAGCCAAAGTCTAAATTAAATAAAATAATTTCTGTTCTTATAAAATATACAATATTTTGGGTACAAACTATAATATGACTCATTTTTCTTTTCAGCTTAATTTTTTGGGGGTGGCTACTGTATTGTTTTGAGAATTTTTAATCTTCAGACCAGTTTCTCAGCCTTTTTAAAGGGAATCTGTCATCACGTTTTTGCTACCTCATCTGAGAGAAACATGAGGTAGGGGCAGAGACCATGGTTCCAGTGATGTATGATTTAGTGAGCTGCTTGCTGTCATTATCATAAAAATCAGTTTTATCTGCTGCAGTTCAAGCAGTTCTCTGAATGCTGAGCTCTGTATAACACTGCTCAGATCACTGATTATCAGCTTGCTGCCCATATACTGTGTACACAAAAAGCTGTCAATCAGCGGAGGGGTTATACAGCACTCATGAATATGAAGGACTACCTGGCAGCAGGCTTACTATTCCTCCAGGGATCTGCAAAGAACTACCTGGCAGCAGGCTTATTAGTCCTGTTGTGATCTGCGAAGGACTACCTGGCAGTAGGCTTACTAGTCCTCCAGGGATCTGCAAAGAACTACCTGGCAGCAGGCTTATTAGTCCTGTTGTGATCTGCGAAGGACTACCTGGCAGCAGGCTTATTAGACTTGTTGTGATCTGCGAAGGACTACCTGGCAGAAGGCTTATTAGTCTTGTTGTGATCTGCAAAGGACTACCTGGCAGCAGGCTTATTAGTCCTGTTGTGATCTGCAAAGGACTACCTGGCAGTAGGCTTATTAGTCCTGTTGTGATCTGCGAAGGACTACCTGGCAGTAGGCTTATTAGTCCTGTTGTGATCAGCGAAGGACTACCTGGCAGTAGGCTTATTAGTCCTGTTGTGATCTGCAAAGGACTACCTGGCAGAAGGCTTACTAGTCTTCCAGTGATCTGCAAAGGACTACCTGGCAGAAGGCTTACTAGTCTTCCAGTGATCTGCTCAAAAAAACGGATTAAATCAAAACTACATAAAATACCCCAATTAGTGATACATCGCTGCAATCAGGGTCTCCGTATCTACCTAATGTTGTACTCAGAATAGGTGACAAAAACATGGTGAAAGATCCCCTTTAATACGTGAAAACATGAATAAAAAATATGAATGAATGTTTTCTCAGAAATATAGACAATACCAACTCTGTTAGTGATGAGAACAGAATGCGGAGGAAAACAAAATGGCAGAAACGAAAGATTAAACATGGTCATGAAACACAGACAGGCACTGTATGTTTAAGAATGGCTGCATACATGTCATGTTAGAGGCCAGAGGACAGCAAATTACAAAGCATAACCTGTACGGTTAATTGATTATTAGGGTTTTGTCTAGTAATGTTCATAAAAAGCTCAGGATCTGGCAGTGTGGAGAAAAGTAATGCACACTTCACTTATCCAGCTAAATGGACATGGCATCTTTGGGTGACGGAGCATACATACAGGATTACTGGCATGATCCCACCAATCCTATGTGGTAGAGCGGTTTTGCTAGTTCTCGGAATAGACCATCAATACATTAGATAGAGGTCCGACTCGCCACATTCCCACCCCGCTTTTGGTTCACGCTTCTCCATACAGCACAGTCTTGGACATTTATCACTGGCTATGGATGACTGTCACTCCGTGCCATTAACCATAATGGAAGATGGAGTATCTGACTGGCACCCCTACTGTGAAGGTGGACCTATTTGAGACAGTTTGGGCACCTTGGGACTATTTTTGGGCTCAATATAGTGGTCAGCTCATTAATTATTTCCCCTACTACCCTTCCCTCTTGCCCTTGTCTTTAGTTTGTCAATTTCGGGTCTTCTTTTAACTGATAATTAAACGTTGATATTAATGTGATTACTTGTTTGTCAATCGTGATCCTTCTTGTAGTTTGTCTCATTCCTTTTATCTTTTATGGTTTAAAAAAAAAAACAAACCAAAAAAACAAAACAGGTCAACAGTAAAGAAGGCGATCACAGGAGTGACCCCGGCCTCTTATTATTGCAAATTGGCACGGGTGCTGAGATTTACACCACCAGTGATTTGGTATTGATGGCCTAGTCTACGTGGAGGAGACCTTCAGTTTTAGCTTGGATTCACACCACAGTATAACAAAATCAGACCAAACCAGCGTTCATTTGCACGGCCTTACTGAAAAACATTGGTCAGTGTGCGGTCTAATGAAAAAAATCAGAAAGCACCCATCCAGTTTATACGCTTGTGTGCACAAGCTCTTAGATGTGTTTATCAGCCACTTATATCTCTACTGTTAAAGTGTAATTTATGCCTAATGTGAAGCTTCTAGGGAATGCAGGGACAAATTACTTAAAGGGAAACCATCATATAGAATATGCGTTCTGACCTATCAGCAGACGCATGTGTGCCCTAATTACACCTCCCTACCCATCCATGTGTGTTATAAAATTGTGTAATATGAAAGTAATAAAAAAAAGTTTTATCACGTCCATATTTCCTATGTAAATGACAGGGTCTCTAGCCCCTGTGGGCGTCGCATTGCCCTGTGGGTGTTTGCATACTTTCCATGGTATCACACCCCTGTGGGCATGATACCATGGATTCACATGTGCGACGTCCCCGTCTGCTCCTTCAGATTCCGCGCATGTTTGCACTTGCCATTCATGCAGCCTTTTCCGGATGTTTACTCGCCGGCTTCTGATCATGCGCAGAGCGTGTCTGAAACTGACGAGCACCCGGAAAAGGTTGTGGGAACGGTAAGTGCGCACGCACGGGATCTGAAGGAGCAAGACGGGGAATGTCGCTCATGTGAATCCATGGTATGCAAACGCCCACAGGGCAATGCGACGCCCATGGAGCTAGAGACCCTGCTATTTACATAGGAAATATGGAAGTAATAAAATGTTTTTTAATACTTTCATATTACACAATTTTACACCACAGGGATTGGTAGGGAGGTGTAATTAGGGCACACATGCGTCTGCTGATAGGTCAGAACGCATATTCTATGTGACAGGTTCCCTTTAAACAGGTTGTTAACTAATTAGGCAAACCCTTCTCAATCAGAGAGTTTGGCCCCATTAAAATAAAGACACTAGTACTCCCCTCTGGCACCGTTCCAGCTGTGTCAGCACTCACTCTCCTGGGGGTTACATGACGTTATTAAGTCACACGAGCCCTGCTCCCAATTAACACTGCCTTCACTCTCCCCGCCTTCGGATGAATATAAATCAAGAGGAAGTCAGAGATGCAGCTGTCCGCTCATTTTCTTTTGATGTTTGATACGTTCAAAGTTGGGAAAGTAAAGCCGGCGCTGATTAGGAGGAGGGCTTGTGTGATGCAATAACGTCATGTGAGGCCCAAAGGAGTGAGTGCCGACCCAGGTGGAACGGTGCCGGAGTGGAGTATATGTATTGTTATTTTAACTGGGACAAATTCTGACTGAGAAGGGGTGGGTTTCAATTACCCAGTTTGACCGCATTAAATGACGTCTGACCAGATGTTGCTTAGTAGCCCGATTACACCAACGGACCACACTTAACGATCTGTAATAGATCGATCAGTGCACAAAGGCTGCCTTTGTTACAGTCTGTTCATATGGAATGATGCACTGCCAAAAATGATGATTTTTGTGAAAAACTAAATATAATTTCACCCAGGAAATGAGGGTTGTGCTAGTTCATCACCTCTATGTGTACCAGCAGTAGAATTGTCGATACCTTGATATAACAACTCTAGGAATGGTAATCACCAGTAGGAGTGTGGAATATTCCTAGATTATCGCCTACAGATTGCTATACGTGAAAGTGGAAGAAATACTCACCCTCCACAAGTGGATTGCCAATTGCTGTTAAGGACATTGATTTTGACAAACGAGGAGCACCCAGTGAACTGGAGTAACCCAAGTCATGAACTTCAGATCTTTCACAGGTCTGTGGGCACAAGGAAAAAAAATGTAACCTCTGGCATTAGCACACATACAGAAAATACATAAAGCTCATAGTCACTTATTTATACCATTTATCGTCAGAAGGACACTTTGCTAGTCTACTCACTGCACAGAGATAGTTCTCACAAGCTGCATTCTGGGGCAGGTAATCCTTAGGTTTTTGACAAGGAGTTTGAATTGGATCCTCTTGGATCCATGTCAGATATTTCGGTCTCCAAAAAAAAGCTCTTCATGAGCGCAACCCAATAGATAGCACTTCACAGTTAAAGTAATGTTCTCAATTTTGAAAGTTATCCCCTATTCTGGGGACGGGAAGTAACTTTCTGATTACTGGGGGGGTTCAACTGCACTAGTCCTTAACAGTCCTTAGAACCAAGGCTCTGAGCCCCAGATGAATTGGGGATGATGGTCGATGACATGCACTGCAGCTGCATTCACTCTTGATGGGGGCGCATGGTTCCACACACCAGTGATAAAATGTGCCGAGTTCATTAAGTGGCATGTGCCGTTTTATGAATCAGTCCTCCAAGTACATCAGTAAGATTGGTGTACGAAATGCCAGGTCTTAATGAATTGGCCCTTTGATTGCAGTAATAGGTCACATTCAGGGGTGCACACTTGACATTGTTCCTTTTACTGCACAGCTTAGGCTGGTTTCACACTACGTTTATTTAACATGCGTCAGGAACGTTTTTTTTGCTGCAGAAGCGGATCCTGCTTTTACAGCAAAAAACGCATGCAAACGCATCTGTTATTTTGCAGGATCCTGTCACTGGATGTTTAGGGGCGGGCATTGGAGTCATGTGATCGGGAGTGAGGGGAACTAGACTGGGAGCCGGCTTCTGACAGCTGCAGACGCTGGTAACCAAGGTAAACATCGGGCTTGGATACCCGATATTTATCTTGGTTACGAGTGTCTGCAGCTGCTAGGAGCAGGGCTGTCTGCACACGTAACCAACGTAAACATCGGGTAACTAAGAGAAGTGGTTACCCGATATTTACCTTGGTTACGAGTGTCCGCAGCTCTCAGGTGGGAGAGAGAGGGAGGGGAGGAAGGGGGAAAGACAGAGATAGAGAGAGAGGGTGAGGGAGGGAGGAGGAGAGAGACAGATCACGCGAGACTGGTTCTGTGCATGCTCAGTAGAGCAAGCAGGATCCTGTCTATCAGCACGCCAGCGTTCACCTGCGTTTGCGTGCTGTTTTGTCAGGATCCGGTGACATGCAGTATTTGGACGCAGCTCAAAAACGCTACAAGTAGCGTTTTTGAAAGATGTTAAAAAACTGCAAGTCGCTGGATCCTCACTATAACGCACGCAAACGCAGGTGAACGCATGTTAACGCGAGTCCATTGCAAATGCATTGAAGTGAAAACGCATTTGCACTGGATCCGTTTTTCCGCTAAAAAAACGTTATGGACGGATGTTAAATAAACGTAGTGTGAAACCAGCCTTATCAAACAATCACGAACAGACTATTTTTTACAGACACATTGAAAAAACAAAATAATCATTATGACTGTAAGTGATCCATGTCTATAGCCCATAATACGGATATGAGAAAATTAAAAGCAGTATATAAAACCTGCACAACAGTAGATAATAATACTAATATGTATATATGATATATCCTAATAAGTTCACAACTGTGTAAGACTATCACTGAAACGACCATCGGAACCACCAGGGAATAATTACCACAGAAAACAGACAAGGTCAAAGAATGTTAATTATACCAGGAATTCTAAATTATATATATCACACACACGCCTTTATAATAATTCTGTATGAAGTGAAAGCTGCACACCACATTCAGAGAAATATGAACAAGCATAACTGCTTTATAATACTTAAGGAATAAAAAAAATACAATTAACCATATGAAAAATTGAAAAAATTTAAATGTGACATTGCATAACTGCTGAGGATTATTTGAAAAAGAGATATTTAGCTAATGTATTGATCAATTCATTACATCCCCATGACCACTTCATGGTAATCTCTTATTTATGGGGTCCCTAACCTCTATGTGCGGTTGTAACATTTGGTTAGGTACCCATGCATACAAGCAGGTTTTAACCGCATATAGAGGTAACATTTGGTTAGGGACCCCATAAATAAGAGATTACCGTGAAGTGGTCATGGGGCATACCCTCGTGTTTTTGTTTTTATGTATTGTATGTTTGGTGATTATGTTTCAGAATTCCTGGTATAATTGGTATTAAAGAATAAATTATTTTTTTAACATTATTTGACCTTGTCGGTTTTCTGTGATAATCATAATCCTGATATGAAGACATCAGCTGCACTCACTGTAAACTGTAAAATTATGATAATTACAGTCAAAATAAAGTGTATTAGTTCCTCTAGCTTAGAAAAATAAAATCAAGGACACCTTAAATTTTTCTTACAGGCAGAGCAAAAAGTGCCCTACAGACCGTCCTGGAAGGTCTGCACGATTGGCAACCCAGTAACGTAGGACCGCTGCTCCATTCCCACTCCTCCTAGATACCAGTTTTGTGACTGTTAAGAATTAAGGACTGGGATTTGCAGTTCTGGTGGCAACTGGGGGTCCTAGTGGTAGGCCAACAATCTGGCATTTATCACAAATTTTTGATATGGCATACAAAGGCATAACAGAAAATGTACTTTGTTTGAGGAATGCCCTTTCAGTATTAGAAGGAACTTTTATGTATGTGGAAGAGTCGATATATTTTAGGCTACAATATATACGTAACTGAACACATGTATGACATACCGCATGATGGGACGTTCTGCTCGTCCTCTGATCTGGCTCTTGTTCTTCCTCCGTCAGGGAAGTCAAGGACCCATGATCCTCTCCTTTGTACGACCCTCCTGACAGCTTTCTTGTGACAAAGGATGACTCCTGTGTGGCCGGCGGGTTCTTTTCAGTAAGACCTTCCAAGCTGTAACTAAGCAAACAGAGAAGGAAGATATTACCTGGCCTGTCAATAGGATAAGCAATAAGATATGTAAAGCGGTAACAAACGAAAAACATATGCCAAATATACAAAAAAAAACTTCAGGCCTGCAACAAAAACTGCCCAACAAAGTTAAGTAATCTACTGCCTGTGAGTAGTCATCAAGGCGACAAACATGTCACATACAAAGCATTGCCAAGCATAATATGCAGTTAACATACCCGGCCTGCCATAAAGCACACACTGCAGCAAGCACAGCAGCACAAGTACCGGAAGGTGCGATAACACAATCTGACAGCTAATGCAGCTCCAAAATAAGGAATAAAGAATACAAATAGATTTTCTTACTAATGGATATTGTTTAGATGCTTTGAAAACACTATAGTGATTGCGTAGCGATAGCTTTAGCCCTAAGCATAGAAGAAGCAGCTGGCACCCTGACTTATCTGACATACTATACCTTCTATAGTTAAAGTCATCCCCTATAGAGGTGAATTGTGCATCTGAGGGACACCAGCTCATACTGATCAGCAACCATAAAGAGAGGGTGAGACGGGATTGTTAATAGAATAGTTATGATATGGTAACATGGAAAAAATATCTAATGGGGCAAAAAATATGTAGTACACGGTTAGTCTGATACTGTGTTTTTCCAAATATAAGCTCTCCCCAAAAAGTAGCCCTAGACTGATTTTTTGAGTAGGCTTTAAATATAAGCCCTACACCAAAAATAAGCCCTAGTTAGTCAGCGCCTCCAGTGCTAGGTTATGTCACTGGCATCATGGAGACATAACCTAACGCTGGAGGCACTGGAATAGGCATAATGTAGCTCCTAAATCGTCCTGCCGCTTCATCCCACCATGGCAGGGTAAAATCTGCTCATCCGCTCCATAGTCCCACCTCCTCAGTGTTGTCACCTGGTTCCCGCCTCCTGGAAGCTATTACGCTATGATGTTTGCTTGGTTGCTGCTCCAGAGTCCCACCTCCCGAATGCTGCCTCCTGGGTCCCGCCTCCCAGTAGCTACTGTGCTATGGTGTGGGCTTGGCTGCCGCTCCAGGGTCCCACCTCCTGCCTCCCGAGTGCCGCCTCTTAGATCCCACCTCCCGGCCGGCCCTACTCTCTTCCGCTAGAAACATCCACATGTGATGTGACAACCACCGCTCCAGAGTCCCGCTCCAGACTCTTGCCTTCTGCCCCCTCCTGGCCGAACAGAGAGGAAGAGTGCCACTGCCACACAGTGTTTTGAGAGTGCAAGTAAGTGTTACCATAAGAGACAATGACACTGCACCAGCAATTGTGAATGTAAGGTAGGGTTAAGGTTACTAACCCTAAAGCTGACCCTAAACCTTCAAGCTGAAGCTAGCCATACGCCTTCAAGCTGAAGCTGGCCATTCACCTTCAAGCTGAAGCTGGCCATTCACCTTCAAGCTGAAGCTGGCCATTCACCTTCAAGCTGAAGCTGGCCATACACCTTCAAGCTGAAGCTGGCCATACACCTTCAAGCTGAAGCTGGCCATTCACCTTCAAGCTGAAGCTGGCCATACACCATCAAGGTAAATTGAAGCATAATTGTGTGATAGCGGTTTATGGGAAAAAAAAAAAAATAAGCCCCCCCCAAAAATAAGCTCTACCCTTTTTTTTGGAAATGAAAAATAATAATACCTTGTCTTATTTTTGGAAAAACACAGTATTGTATGTATCCATACTAGGGAGCTCAGAAAGTATCTTTCAGAAGGTTTTAAAGTAGACTTGTCATAACATTTCACAAGGCAAACTACATACACAAATCTATACACCTGATGAGGCTGATATACTTCTAGTGAAAATCCATCTGAACATAGCTGTATAACTCAGCTTGAAAGGTTAAACTCAATCCCCACCCACCTGACCACACTGACAGCTTTTTAGTGTCCCTCCTGCCAGACCTCAAACTGTTCAAGCTGCAGCTCAGACAGGCAGGGTGGGCAGAGACTGAATTACACTTGGACTCGCGAGTTATTTCACTCTTCAGATGGACTCATCAGGTCTAAGTGATCTATATGCAGTTTTTATTGTGAAATTGGTAACAGAGCCACTTTAAAGACGACTTGTCACTTGCTACAGAACACTATGTGAAATCTCTGCTTGTCGTGCAACTGTCTAAAGAAGAGCGGTCACTGGTGCAAAAAGAAAAATGGAGTGAAATATCTTGCAGAAATTCCAGAGCTTCTTTGTTTCTGCAGCTTTTTTCCATGTCGCAGCGTTGCTTTATGATAGAGCACTTTGCACTGCATTACTCCGTCGTGGAGATATTCACATTTGTTGTTTGTGAAGTTCAGTATGTGAAATCTCTGCTTGTAGTACAACTGGGCATTTCTTCAGAGTCTTCCCTGAGGGCGTGCGTTTTCATCACTCTCTCCTAGGCGCTGCTAATCACAGTTCAGCAACTGATCAAGTAGTCTGAGATGCTGCAGAGCTATGATTGACAGTGTCTGGGACGTAGGGGTGAAATTGCACACCCGAGAAGAATTGCCCAGTTGCATTACAAGCAGAGATTTCACATACTGTGCTCCAAAAACATAAAATCTGAATATCTCCACGACGGAGTAATGCAGTGCAAAGTGGAAACAAAATGGCAAACTCACGGGAGCTAAGGGATTCAACAAGGTATGTAACTTAAAGGGAACCTGTCAGCAAGGTTTTGCTAAGTAAGCTGAAGACCGCATGCTGCAAGTGTAAACACAAAGTTCAGACATGCCTTTTTTATCACAGTCTGATCTCTTGTTTATTTGCTATAGTTGTTTAAAGTTTCAGAACCCTTTTAACAGGGCTAGAAACTCACTTGCATGGCAGTCCTGCACGCCCTCTGCTGTAACTGACATCTCCCTGTCAATGTACAATGTCTATAGAGAGCCTGGTGTTGGCAGGGACAGCGCTCAGCTCTGCTACATGACTAAACCTAAAAATTCAGATTGTGTCAGAACGGCTGACACTAGTAATCTAAGTGATCTTTGGATTCAGAATCTCCTTGCCTACATCATGACGCTCTCAGATGAGGTATCAAAAATATTCTGACAGATTCCCTTTAATTTGTTTTGAGTAAGCAACAGGTCGTCTTTAAATGACTTTTCCTTTTATAAAAAAAATAAGGCCCTGATGCATTAAGACTGGTGTTTCTTACAATAATCTTAATGAATGGTGGCATAAATAACAAGATCCAAATTCATCATGAGGCGTACACCATTAATGAATTCCGTGGATCCTCGCAGTGTTGTATGGCTCTGTGGAACTTGCCAGGAATATTACTCCAGTCACTGACTAGAGTAACATTTCTGCCACAAGACAGCATAGAAGGCATGGACATGCACCATTCCCAGTCCTCCCCAGTTCAGGCAATTTTGCTGGAGCTGCTCAAATCTTGCACGAAAGCCCCAAAAGTAGCAACATTTTTGCGCAACTTCGCATGGCACAAAAATCTTCCAAATCTACTCAAAGTGTTTTTTGCCAGTTTTCTGACAAACACTTTGCTGTATGGCCCCACCATGCAGGCATGTGAAGTCACAACTAATTGTGGGGGATATACTGACGACTGGGTTTCTCCAGCTGGTTAAGGCTCTGTCTACATGAGATGGATTTTAATTTGGTTAATATAGAGCTGTAATATCAGTGTTAGTAGGTGTGAATACACAAAGAGATGGATTGTTATTTGATACCTTCTTCTATGAGTAGCTGGCTTCTTTATAACATCCCCCAGAACTCGCAATGAACTGAAAATGAATCATTGAGATGGATCAGCATTGGTCAGCAGAGAATAGATGAAATAATGGAATAAGAGGAGCAGATAGGGGGACAGTGAGGAGGAAGACTGACTGATTGGCTCCAATGTACGGACACAGCAGTGCAGCACCGTACTGCCATATTGGGTCCAGATCAGCCTCCAAATACAGAAGACGCACGCTGCAGGCGCCATGTCCTCTCTGTTATATATCAGCTGTAATTGGTACAGTTATGGCTCTCATTAGTATCAAAAGCTCTTTCTTTACACCACTAAACCCAGCAACAGAACCCACCCATCAAAACACTACAAACGCGGTAAATCATGGCTAGCACATGTGCCATATTGCAGATGAAGGGGATTTCATCACAATATAGTGTGCAGACTGCAGATAGTATATAGTGTAATTCCTAGTCATTAAAGGGGTTATCCCGCTTATTTTGCTTTTTTTCACCTATTTCATTACTGGGCTACATTGGGGCAGGTAAGTAGATCGCAACTACCTACCCACCCTGCTGTCAGCCCCTCTCCCCCGGCTCAGAGCGGTCATCTCACAGCTCCTGCCGGGATTTTGCTGCTTCCTGTGATGTCACGTTAACAGGGGCAGGAGCTTGTTGATGGGCATCACAGCCGACATCATGATTCCGCCCTGCTGGGCATGTACAGTGCGTTGGAGTCACCGCCCACCCTTTCCTCCACACATTCCATAGTACACTGATCTCAAAGACGCTGTGCATAGGCCGCATGTGGCCTGTGATGCTTCTTGCGGCGTGCAGGCCAGCAGTCCCCTTGATGATCACTGCCTGTGCTGGGGGCCCGTTCAGTCAGCACTTTATATCAGATGATTAATTTCTTGGCGCTGTACAGATGTCTATGATCAGCCGCCAGCCAATCAAACGTCAGCAATGAATCATTGGAGAAGCTCGTCCCTGCGCAGCGCCCGGAAATGTGTCCTCTGATATAAAGCGCTGTCAGCGGCGACCCCTGCATCGGCTGCGCTCATTAAGGGGGCTGCAGGCTGCAAGAAGCAAACACGACACCGAGGGAATGGAGGACAGGTGAGGAGAATTTGTCTGTTTTTTTTTGTGTGTGAAGAATGGCACATTATGGGACACTATTATGGGATGGAGCATTGCTAAAAGAAGAGGACCAGCAAAGGAGACATTGCTCTAAGAAGAGGACCAGGAAAGGGGACATTACTACAGGATGGAGCATTGCTAAAAAGAAGAGGACCAGGAAAGGGGACAATACTATAGGCTGAGCAGGATGGGCACATTATTACAGGATGGAAACATTACTATAGGATGGGCACATTACTACATTATATGTGCCCATATTGTCCTCTGCTAGAGGTCTGTGCTGGGCAAAAAAAAAAAAAAAATGTAGGGATGTTTTAGATGACAATACAGCACAGATTAGCTTGAAAAAAATGTTGGAGTTTATGTTGGACAACTCCTTTAAGTATCTTGTCTCTTGACATTGCACAGATAATGCACTCCTATTACATAGCAGGATCAAGCAGGTTTTCCTCATTCTCTAAAAAAAATGTATATATTTTTTTTAAAAGATGACTAATGTTACCTTTGTCTGGGGTGCTTCCAGATCGAAAGTCCAATTGGCCAAATTACAGAGGCCCAAAGACCTGGGAGGGTATGGCCCTTCCTGATCTTTATATATACTACCTGGCTGGACAACTGAAATATCTGGGTCAATGGACACTACCTGGGGTGATGGGCTCTCTGGAGAGATTCTAGGCAGAGTTCATGGGTGTGGATCTCCTATGGCCCCTATTGACAGATTACAAGAGAGCCCCTGAGGGCCGTATCCTCCCGATACACAAACTGGGGGCCAGGATATGGAAAGAGGCTAAAGCCATATTCGGATTCCATGATGTACCAATTGAGACCCCCTTATGGGGTATACCTGGACCTTCCGCACTTTTGTGGGTTGCCGAGCTTTGGTGAATGGAGGAATCGCGGAATAGTCTCCCTGAGCTCAATTGTCTGTGATGGTGAACTCCGTCCTTTTGCGCAACTGCGAGCGGAATTCGAATTGCTGGAATCCCATGGGTTTCAGTACCTCCAGATCAGACACGCCTTTCGGGCTCAGTTCTCTGGTCGTGGGGTTAGATTCTCTTCCTTCCCAATCATTGGAATTATTAGATCACAAGGCCCTGGCGGTCTTATCTCCAAACTATACTCCTCTCTCATTCGGGCCAAAGCCATGAATATCCCTCTTTCTGTCCGGGATAAGTGGAGAGCCAGGATTCCTGAAATAGATGACGTAGTTTGGGACGACATCGTCGAATTCCACACTTTGGTCTCTCCT